>NW_024719774.1:0-38541 GCF_018991925.1 Homarus americanus | reverse complement strand
TATAATCATGAATTAAGTGGTTGTTATAATCATGAATAATAGTTGTTATAATCGCTGGTCATGGTTATTATATCATGGTCGTGGTTGTTATAATCATGGTCGTGAACATTATAATCATGCTCGTGGTTGTTAGCAGTAATCATGGTCGTGGTTATTTATAATCGCCCAATTAAGTGGTTGTTATAATCATGGTCGTGGTTATTACAATAGACCGTGGTTATTTATAATCATAGTCGTAGTTGTTATAATCATGGTCGTGGTTTATTTATAATCATGGTCGTGGTTGTTATAATCATGGTCGTGGTTATTATAATCATGGTCGTGGTTGTTATAATCATGGTCGTGGTTGTTATAATCATGATCGTGGTTGTTATAATCATAGTCGTGGTTTATT
Source organism: Homarus americanus (assembly GCF_018991925.1). Classification (NCBI taxonomy): domain Eukaryota; kingdom Metazoa; phylum Arthropoda; class Malacostraca; order Decapoda; family Nephropidae; genus Homarus; species Homarus americanus. Next base: position 38,147 of record NW_024719774.1, on the reverse strand, counting down.
ATAATCATGGTCGTGGTTGTTGCTCGTCATGAATGCGTGGTTATTTATAATCTTATGGTCGTGGTTGTTATAATCATGGTCGTGGTATTTATTTATAATCATGGTCGTGGTTGTTATAATCATGGTCATCAGTTGTTATAATCATGGTCCGTGGTTGTTATAATCGCTAATTAGTGGTCGTTATAATCATGAGTCGTGGTCGTTATAATCATGGTCGTGGTTATTTATAATCATGGTCGTGGTCGTTATAATCATGGTCGTGGTCGTTATAATCATTGGTCATTGGTTGTTATAATCATGGTCGTGGTTATTCTCATCTCATGGTCGTGGTTGTTATAATCATGGTCGTAGTTTGTTATAATCATGGTCGTGATAAAATTTATAATCATGGTCGTGGTTTGTTATAATCATGATCATTAGTTGTTATAATCATAATCATGGTCGTGGTTGTTATAATTATGGTTGTGATTGTTATAATAAGTTTCTCTTTCTTCTTTATGTTTTATCTCATTATTCTTACTCTTTTACTTACATTTAACCGACTAATTTCTACATGTTATCATCCGAATACTTGTTCTCATTTTGTTTTACTTATCGCCCTGCCTTTGTCTCCTTCTCTAGTCTCCTTCTCTACTATCCTTCTATACCATTTTTATTCTGTCCTTCCATCCCTCCATTCATACCTCCACCTCACTATCCCTCTCTCCCATCTCGTTTCCTTGCCTCTTAAGGATAATAATGCTTCAGTCTCTCTTCTTCTCCTTCTCTTCTCCTTTCTATCTTCTCCATGCTTTCCTGCGATTATCTTTTCTTTCTTCTCCATTTCCATGTACAGTCAGCCACAGGAATAAGTATACTGTACACACTGTAGCTGTAAGGTCCGAAAATGGTCTGGTAACGTTGAAACTGTGCATCCAGACATGATGAAACCTGTTATCTCTAACTATTTTCTGTTCCCCTTCTTTATTCTTCTATTTACTCATCTTCCTTCCTTTCTAATCCAAACAACATTAAAAAAGTAGGCTAAGAAAAAAAGTGGGGAAGAGGAGGAGCCATACCATAACTGCAATCATGGGCTGACAGCGTGCAGCAAATGAGGGTCGCCAAGTCCGTAGACTTGCATCGTTTTTCAGTGTAAATAAAATGGTTAATTAATGGCTTCCTAAAGAAACCATCGATATGGGACCAGGTTTATTCCGCTATACGGATTTTCTGCGATTTTTCCACCAAATTTGATGAAAAACGATTGTGCCGTTTCGGCTGCCCAGAACAGACACACACACAAAAGACAGACAACAGACAGACAGACAGACACACGCCTAGTCCTATAGTATATTAGATACTGCTTTGGGGGTGATTCTATGTATGTGTCTTCCATTTCGTCTTCTATCCTTTCTTGGTGTTCACTATCAAAATCTTCATTTTCCTCATCTGATATTTTAAAAACTTTTACCCATTCCTTTTTGAATGCTGACTCTTGTTCATTTTCCTCTTACAATTTTGTTCCATTTTGGTCTTTAATGTATGGTGTTTTTTGCTTGTTGTGCCCTGTAACCGCCAATCAGACGGTTATAGGGTGAATATACTTCTGACGTCGTACACGAACATTATAATTCGGTCAAACCTGTTGAATACAATTCATTTAGAATTTCAACTAAGTCATACATAACACTCTTACATAAATGTGTAATCAATATATATTTACATAACAATCATGGCTATGTAATTAGTCTAATGTTAACACAAAAACATTGACACATCTACCTGTGCACACAATAAGTACTAGTTAAACTTATGTGTTGAGAAAGTCTAGAGAGAGGCCAGGGTAGGTGTTGACTCTAAGATATGGTAGCTATACTGAAATGCCCACCCTATAGCCTGGCCCTTGGCTGGTCAGCTATGGCTGAGTCAGGTGATTATAATTATTCATAAACAAACTCCTTCACCCTACAACCTCCTTCTGGGCCTCTCATCTTCAACCATCTCAACACTCTACATTGTAATAAACATGACATGAGTTACAGCCTAACATAACATTTGTTTATATGTCATCATAATTATGTAACGCTTGCGGTAACATGCCCCATCATTTTGTTTATGGAAGTCAAAATGTTTTTGTGTCCTTAGTCTTGTCGGACGCCATTATAATATCATTCCATTTTTTGTTGTTTGCTTCCTTACATGCGTCTCTTAATTTTATCCGTCTGTTACTGCCGTGTCTTTCCATATACCTGTTTATTTCATTGTAATGGGTTTGGATTAATTTAACTTTCTTCTGTTAGTCTGTTGTTGGGTAATGTTCTAAAGTGTGAAGTAGGAGTAAAAGATTGGTTATAGATATTTTTATTGCTGAGTGCAGTCTGTCCATTTTATAGGATCTATGTCTTCTGTTGTTTTCCCTTGTAGGTTAATTCGAATGGTGATTACCTAAGTCGTCTTTGAGAAGCTGTCCCAATCTGTTTTGCTCATTTTCAGTATCTTTTTATTGGTATCTGTATGGGGCTTGTTGACAGTGCTAGTATAATTGGTAGATGGTCACTGCATGTTTTTTTTTTTTTATGGGTATTAGCCCACGCGGGCTGGAGTCACTGACCCACAGCCGGGGCCTGGGGGGCGAAAATGTAATAGTAGTAGTAATAATAATAATAATAATAATAATTTAGATAAATAAATAAAAATAAAATAAAAATAATAAAATAATAGCCAGTAATAATAATATTAATAATAATTGCAATAATCATAATTAAGAACCATAAAGAAATAAAAAAGAATGATAAGAGTGAGAAACAATATACTATATATTTATGTTGTCAATGTTAAGAGAAACAATTGAGACCTGCAATTGTGTGTGTAAATGTAGGAGCAAAAAAATTAGGATCAACAACCTGGGACTTGGTCACAATTTTCGTGATATATAGCGTAAGGTTTCCATAAGACAACACATTACGCTTCCAATATCTTCCCAGGCAGTAGTACCTCCATGTTTGGCAGCTGCCTATCTACCTACTACCTTGTTGTTTTATATGGTAATTAGAAAAAGGCTTTGTTGTTGGTATGTTTTGTCTGAAATTGTCGATTGTGTATTGTGATTTTCTCCAGGTTGGAAAGTTAGGACCTAGACGATTATTTTCCCTAGGTTTATTAATTGATTAAGAACGTTTCCCACGGCGTTATTATTATTTGTATCGTCGAAAATCCTGTGTCTGGCGTTAAAGTCTCCTAAGATGTACATGGTGACTGTTGTTAGCCAATTTTAATAGATCTTCTATAGATGCAAGTAATTGTCGTCTCGGTAGCGGAGATAAACGGTAGCAATAATTACGTCTCCTTGAGTTGTATTTATTTTTTATTGCTAGAAATTCATCTAAGTCATCGATTAGTTTATTTTTTAAGTTTCTCTGCTGCTATATGTACTCCGTCATTTTTTTTCTCGCCCGATTTATTTCTTTGGTTTACATAATTGTTAAAAGGTTTTGTATTTGTTGTTGTCTGTCTCACAAGTGACTGTTTATTAGTATAATGTCATTGTCAATTTCTTGATATATATTTACTTAGGTTAATTCTCTCGGTCTTCCAGTTTTCGTAAATTTCGCGTTGTATTATTCTTAAAGTTCTTTACTTTGTCTGTTGTCCATTATTTCTTATACTTGGACAATGTAGTTGGAATGGAGACCTATGCGTCCTGTTCCGCTTCTGACTCTTCTAAACTCTGGCCGGGTCTACTATTTTAAAGTCATTGGTCGTAATCTTTAGTTTGTCCATAGTGATTAGTGTCAGGCGTATTCTTCGCTTCAGGATTTTTTCTTGATATACCACTTGTATATCCACTCCTTCAGAGCTTTTTGCTAGCCACTCTTGTTGTTTCTCGATATTTGGGAATCCATATTTGTATGGTACAATAACTTTAATCAATATCTTCAGCAGATTCAGGTTGTCTATTATGATCAGTCTCCATCTTATCTTCTCTCCTCCTTATCGTTTATCTTGTAGACTGTCCTTTTTGTTGTTTCTATCTTCTCTTTGTCACTTCTAGTCATTTTGTCTGGGATCTCTATCAGTCGCTTGTGTTTCTTGTGTATCAGCTGTTGCTCCTTGCTCAAACCTTTGTTTGTCTAGCTGTAGTCTTTCTTTCGGATTCGCTTGAGTATGTTGCCTGAAATAATTTTTCAGTTCCTGGATTCTCTGGGAATATCATCTCGGTAGGTTATTCCAATTTTAACATTATCATAACTCATTGTACGATCAGGTGCAATAGTATATTGTGCAAGGTGTCGTGGATCATACTATTATCATCCTTGTTATGTATTGGTTAAGCTTAAGTTTAGATAGTGGTCTAATTCTGGCGAGAACTTAATGGCGGCTCTCTTAAGCTGTTTCAACATGTGTCCTTCTTTTCTTGTTCCTTTTCCTTTGCTTCTTGTTTCCTTGTACTTTTTAAGTGCTTTTTATTGGAAGCAAGCTATTGCTAACGTCCTTTTTCCTATATAGCCATTCCCGTTTCTCTTACAGTTGAAACGAGCCAACATGTGTGTTCTTACGCTGGTGTGGTAGTACTTGGACGGTCTCTCGTTTGTGTTCTTCATATTTGTAACAGGAAAAGCGGTTTGCAGACTGATAAATATTTCCTTCTTTATTTATTGAGGTGTTACTGACATGTTAAATATTAGAAACTTTGTTGTAATACTTTTTCAGCCATTGAAACTTCTTCGAAGGTAATCTTGAAAACATGAGTGTAGGCTTTCATCTTGATACCTTCCTCGATCTTCATCAACTGTTTTGGCATTCAGTTCATCTTTTCAGATCTTCAGATGTCTTCCTCCCGATCTCCTTGTCGGCTTGGCGAGCAAGAAAGCACGATCTTTTTTACTTTTTGTTTTGGTAGCATGACAACAACAAGTCCTTCATTGTAAAAGCATCTGGATTCTTTTTGAAGAGGATTTTTGTCTGAGTCAAGTCATCTTTACAGATTACTTTGAAACCTTCCTTTCTGTATAATGTCTTATTAATGGGACATGTAATTTGTTATTTGTGATTTTTTGCCATTTTCCTCTTTCTAATAGGGTGTCCCTTATCTCTGTTTAATCCAAATGCTTGTGGTCATCTTCCTGATTCATCCACAATCCCACTACCTACAACACAGGGCTCCTGCCTGGGAGCAGTGACCCACCCTCCCCTCCCTCTTGGACGGGCGTCTGGCTGCGTGGGGTTCTGCGGGTTACCTGTGAACTATAAGTAAATTCTATATAAATTTACCACCTACCGGTGATCCCGGATAGGAAATTGCCCTGCACAATAGGATTCTAGCCATCGACCGTATTGCTAAGTCCTTCCCGTTCAGGAGCGGAGTGCATGTGAGGGCTAAGAAGAAGGACTGAGAGTGAGACAGTCTCCTACCACGCCACGTTCGGTCAGCCAATCAGAGCACCCGCAGTAAGCGTGCATGTATCACGCCACCGTGATACATACTAGATCGGATAAGCCCACAGCTGCCAAAACGCGAATTAGTGCCTCCTCCACCTCGACCACAGAGTGCGAGGGGCCACCTGGTCGCACGAGGCAGCGAGGTCATCCGACACCTGCAAGCAGAAACACTCGTCAAGAACAACCAAGACATATGAGACAATGGTTACGTGTTTCCTCCACCATGGAGCCCTCCACCAGCCACATTCAAAATTACAGACCTAGGTGATAGCAAAGCCAACCTCCAGAAGGAGGACCTCAAGAAGAATAACTCTGGAAGCCATAGCCACAGAGACACCGGCTGATGCAGCATCATACTTCACAGACGGCTCGGTGGATCAAAACATCATACATCGGGCGGCCTTCTACACCCAGGTCAGACCCTCCGATGGAGACTTTCTAATGACTGCTCCACCTACAAATAGAGTTGGTAGCAATCTCAAAGGCCCTACAACACGCTGCAACACAACACAACACAACAAGTCCATCATAATTCACACGGACTCGAAATCGGCCATGCAGGCGCTGCAACACAGTCAACCAAGATTCAACGTCCACATCATAACCTCGATCCTCGCACAGCAACAGGAATTCCAAAGACAAAACCGCCCAGTCGTCTTACACTGGATTCCCAGTCATGTAGGGATCGGAAACGATGGCAGACAAGCAAGCCAAGGCAGCCAGACGTTCTAGTTGCGTACACATTCAAGTTCAGCAAGCTTGCAACAGATCAAGAATCACCTCAGAAAGACTAGCAGCTCCACATCCAGAGCTTCCTTCACGCAATCAACGCTGGTTCCCAATCAGCCAAATGGTACCTGGAGGCTACAAAGGGGAACCACCTTTCGCCGACAAGAAAACACCAAGACAAACCCAAGTTAGCCTTCATCGACTACGACTAGGGTACAAGTGCTCATGGCAGATGATCGGAAATGACGTCATGGAATGCACCTACTCTCAGGAACCAGCAGCCAACCCACCTGACATTATCTCCTCGACTGCGAAGTCACACAAATCTCGAAACAAAACTCAAAACTTCAAGAAGCACACACAACACCAGCGGCCACTCTAACCCGAAAGGCCCAAACAAACCACATTCACCACCTAATCGGGCCATCACGATACCCACCATCTAGATAGCTTAAGCATCCTCTCCCAGCAAGTGCGGACCCCAGTTCGGGGGCGCCCCACTCAAAACTGAACACGTCAAGAGTTGGGGTTGGTGTAAGCGTCCACTGATCGGGGTCCGCTCACACTTGCAACCTGCAGTATCCTTTCATATCTGCAGGTAGGATAACCCCAATCCTAAATCCGGTCTGGCTGCTCCAGGGCTCCAGCCGGAACCACCAAACAGGCCGCCTATAGGCAAAGGCCCTGTCGGACTACGGTCCGACAATCTCAACAACAACAACAACAACCGTGGGGCACCGCTAATTGGCCAATCCAGGACATAGACGCACGGGGAGTAGTCAAAATTTTGGGGCCAAATTTATGTTTTTCAGAAGTTTGAATGTTTCTCGTACAATCTGAGATGGAAATTGCACAGTCGCTATGTTGGGTAATGTCAATCACTAGGATTGAGTGTCCAATCACAACGAAGTTGCAGACTGCTCAACCATGCAGCAGAAAAGGCAACACTGTTAAAAATTCAGTATTTTACATTTTTCTTCTGTATTTCCGACCAGGAAAACGTAGTAATTTGAATTACTTTTGGTCTGTAAAATATTTCAGACACTCTCTTTCTCTGTTTCAATTTGTTTAATTATCAATATAAACTGACGTTTTATCATACTATAGACACTTCATGATGCAAAGAACATTTAAAATTGCCTGTTAATGCTGTTATTTCTATATGTAATTACTGAATATGCGGTTGGCGGTTGTTTGTGCTTCAAATTCGTCGTATGTCCGTGTTTGTTTACATTATTTCAAAGACCACATCATCACATAGGTGGGGTGCTGGTGGAGTGGTTGCCGCTCTTGCCTCGCAAGCAAGATGTCACGGGTTCGATTCAGGCCGGCGGAAGTTGTTTGGACACTCTTCCTAGTCCCCTTGGTCCCTGTTCACCTAGCAGTAATGTAGGTACCTGCTGTAAATCGAAAGTTGCAAATTCGTATTCAGGGACAGGTTGTTGGAGCTTCAATAACTTCCAACAATCTGTTAATTCAACAGATATTTTATGTAAAAATATATACAGAATCTCTGTAAATTATACAGAAAATGTTTGACAACAATATAACCAGAAGAATTTATGAAAATTTTACAAGATTTTTTAACAGTGAAGTTTCACAGCTCCGGGTCCAGCAGTCTGACGAAATTCTGCCGCCGGCCACCCTTTATATATGCTGCCCTGATGATTCACTTCTAGTGGTTCCAAGTCAGTGTTTTGGGACAAGGGAAAGTTTTTCATGCTCCAATCTTAACATGTTATTGCTATGTGTGGCAAACAATGTTAAGAAAGCATTTGTTATGCAAGTTATGTAATAAGTTCCTTCCTGTGCTCGTGTGCTATGAATCTCGGAATGTTGCAGTGGTTGAAATGTGAACCCTCCATCGTAGTGCCTCGTTACCACATTGCTGAACTAGTCTGCGTCCCATCACCCAGCACTTACCTTAACCTGGCCTCGGCGAACACTCAGCCAGGGTGTCGAAACTTTGGATTGTGACTGTTCGACCTGACCTAAGGGTTCTGTGGTTTAAATCGTTAAATGACTGATCAATTACCTGTTCACTACTCTCAACAGAGGGTCACCCTTTAAACGCATCTGTGTTTCCTGCAAATTTACGTGTTCAGTCTAAACACTAGTGCCAAAAGCTAAATCAGTGTCTGGCTGGAATGGGTCCTCAACCAGAGCTGAGGCTTCAATATGACGTTCCGCCAACTCGGTAATATCAGGACACAAAATATTACGTTTATCATCCATCAAATATAATGAATGTATAAATCAGTCTCCACAGTAGCCTTGCTTATCCACTTACAGCAAATGATATAAAATAACTGTAAAAAAATTAATATATCTACAAATGAAAAGGCGAAAATACTTCAGTATATTTATATACAGTATACTAATAAGTAAGACACTTATAGATTATACATAACCTACACGACGGCTGTATGTTTGTGACATACTTAATGCCGAAGACTTGATTGAAGAAGACTAATAAGTTCTGGGTTGTTGTTGTTGTTGAGATTGTCGGACCGTAGTCCGACACGGGCCTTGCCTGTAGGCGGCCTGTTTGGTGGTTCCGGCTGAGCAGGAGCAGCCAGACCGGATTGGGATTGGAGGTGGTCCCACCTGCAGATTGAGGGATACTGCGGTTGCAAGTGTGAGCGACCCCCGATCAGTGGATGCTTACCACCAGCCCCACTTGACGTGGTCAGCTTGGAGTGGCGCGCCCCCGAACTGGGGTCCGCACTTGCTGGGAGAGGATGCTTAAGCTATCTGGGGGGTATCGTGTGATGACCCGGAGTAGGTGGTGAATGTGGTCTGTATGGGCCTTTCGGGAGAGTGGCCGCTGGTGTTGTGTGTGTTTTCTGGGAGATTTGAGTTCTGTTTCGAGGCTTTGTGTGACCTCGCAATCGAGGAGATAGTGTTCAAGTGGGTTAGGCTGCTGGCTCCTGACAGTAGGTGCATTCCATGACGTCATTTCCGATCATCTGCCAGGAGCACTTGTACCCTAGTCGTAGTCGATGAAGGCTGACTTGGGTTTGTCTTGGAGTTTTCTTGTCAGCGAAAGGTGTTCCTCTTTGGGCCGCCAGGTACCATTTGGCTGATTGGGAACCAGCGTTGAGTGCATGAAGGAAGCTCTTTTTGATGTGGAGCTTGCTAGTCTTTCTGAGGTGATTCTTGATCTGTTGCACACTTGCTGGAACTTGATGTGTACGCTACTGAACGTGTAGCTGCCTTGGCTGCTTCGTCTGCCACGTCGTTTCCTCCGATCCCTACATGACTGGGAATCCAGTGTAAGACGACTGGTCGGTTTTGGCTTTGGAATTCCTGTAGCTGTGCGAGGATCGAGGTGATGATGTGGACGTTGTCTCTGGTTGACTGTGTTGCAGCGCCTGCATGGCCGATTTCGAGTCCGTGTGAATTATGATGGACTTGTTGTGTTGTGTTGCAGCGTGTTGTAGGCCTTTGAGATTGCTACCAGTTCTGTTTGTAGGGTGAGCAGTCATGGAAAGTCTCCATTGAGGGTCTGACCTTGGGTGTAGAAGGCCGCTCCGGATCTATGATGTTTTGGATCCACCGAGCCGTCTGTGAAGTATGATGCTGCATCAGCCGGTGTCTCGGTGGCTATGGCTTGAGAGTTATTTTTTGAGGTCCTCCTTCTGAGGTTGGCTTTACTATCGCCTAGGTCGGTGAATTTGAGTGTGGCTGGTGGAGGGCTCCATGGTGGAGGAACAGCGTAACCATTGTCTCGTGTGTCTTGGTTGTTCTTGACGAGTGTTTCTGCTTGCAGGTGTCGGATGACCTCGCTTGCCTCGTGCGACCAGGTGGCCCCTCGCACTCTGTGGTCGAGGTGGAGGGAGGCACTGATTCGAATCTTGGCAACTGGGCTTGTCTTCGTCTACAGATTTTGGCGAGGAGACCGGCTGTCACCTGCTTGACCTGTACTGCCAGGGGCGGGCCAAGAACAACAAATGTCATAAAAGGTAGAAAATAGACTATAAATATTACGCATCATTACATCACTGATGGCAAATATTTAGTAGAGACGTCAATATAAATGTTACAGGATGTGTATTACTTTATGTGTACAAGGTGAATGTTGAGGTATTATTATACTACAGTACAGTACAGTACAGAGGTAGTAACAATAGCGCTAGTTACGCTAGTTAGGCCGCACCTCGATTATGCGGTTCAGTTCTGGTGCCCCTATTATAGAATGGATATAAATTCACTAGAGTCGGTGCAGCGAAGAATGACAAAAATGATTCCGGGATTTAGAAACCTTCCATATTAGGATAGGTTAAAGAAACTTAACTTGCATTCCCTAGAAAGACGAAGAGTGCGGGGAGATATGATAGAAGTATTTAAGTTGGTGAAAGGAATCAATAAAGGGGATATAGATAAAGTTCTTATAATATCCGAGCAGGATAGGACTCGGAGCAACGGATTCAAGTTGGATAAGTTTAGGTTTAGGAGGGAGATAGGAAGGAACTGGTTCACAAATAGGGTGGTGGACGAGTGGAACAAGCTTAGCAACTTTGTAGTAAGTGCGGGAACTCTGGAAAGTTTCAAAAGAAGGCTGGATAGATTCATGGATGATAGAGAGTGGTAGTAACTCTCGACAGGAGCTGCCATGCACAGGCCAACCGGCCTATTGCAGACTCCTTATTTTCTTATGTTCTTATGTTCTTATATACTCACTGGTGTTAACATCAGCTACAGGGGTCAGTAACTTCACCCGCATGTCAAGATGGCCCGTGTCTTGCTGCTTTACAGTACGAAGTACAGTACAGTAATTACAGAGGTAGTAACAATAATATACTCACTGGTGTTAGCATCAGCTACGGCGTCAAGTAACTTCACTTATGTCCGAATTGGCCGTGTCTTGCTGCTACAGTACAGTGCAGTACAGTACAGTACAGAGGTAGTAACAATAATATCGCTGGTGTTAATGGCGTCAAGTAACTACTTATAGTAGGGTGAGAAGTGTCTTGCTGCTACAGTACAGTGCAGTACAGAGGTAGTAACAATAATATACTCACTGGTGTTAACATCAGCGTCAAGTAACTTCACCCTTATATCAAGGTGGCCGTGTCTTGCTGCTACAGTACAGTACAGTACAGAGGTAGTAACAATAATATACTCACTGGTGTTAACATCAGCGTCATAACTTCACCCTTATGTCAAGGTGGCTGCGTGTCTTGCTGCTACAGTACAGTACAGTACAGAGGTAGTGTAACAATAAAAATACTCACTGGTGTTAACATCAGCGTCAAGTAACTTCACCTTATGTCAAGGTGGCCGTGTCTTGGCTGCTACAGTACAGTACAGTATGCACAGTACAGAGGTAGTAAATAATAAATACTCACTGGTGTTAACACATCAGCGCGTCAAGTAACTTCTCCGTTATCGTAAGGTGGCCGTGTCTTGTTGCCACAGTACAGTACAGTACACAGAGGTAGTAACAATAAAATATGCCTCACTGGTGTTACCATCAGCGTCAAGTAACTCTCACCTCTTATGTCAAGGTGGCCGTGTCTTGCTGCTACAGTACAGTACAGTACAGAGGTAGTAACAATAAAATACTTTCACTGGTGTTAACATCAGCGTCAAGTAACTTCAACACCCATATGTCAAGGTGGCTGTGTCTTGCTGCTACAGTACAGTGCAGTACAGAGGTAGTAACAATAATATACTCACTGGTGTTAACATCAGCGTCAAGTAACTTCACCCCTTATGTCAAGGTGGTGGTCGTGTCTTGCTGCTACAGTACAGTGCAGTATTGTACAGTACAGAGGTGTGTAGTAACAATAATATACTCAATACTGGTGTTAACATCAGTGTCAAGTAACTTCACCCTTATGTCAAGGTGGCCATGTCTTGCTGCTACAGTACAGTGCAGTACAGTACAGTACAGAGGTAGTAACAATAATATACTCTCACTGCAGGCCAACATCAGCTGCCGCAAGTAGCCCCCACCCTTATGTCAAGGTGGCCATGTCTTGCTGCTACAGTACAGTACAGTACAGAGGTAGTAACAATAAAATACTCACTGGTGTTAATATCAGCGTCAAGTAACTTCACCCTTATGTCAAGGTGGCCGTGTCTTGCTGCTACAGTACAGTACAGTACAGAGGTAGTAACAATAATATACTCACTGGTGTTAATATCAGCGTCAAGTAACTTCTCCGTTATGTCAAGGTGGCCGTGTCTTGCTGCTACAGTACAGTACAGTACAGAGGTAGTAACAATAAAATACTCACTGGTGTTAACATCAGCGTCAAGTAACTTCTCCGTTATGTCAAGGTGGCCGTGTCTTGCTGCTACAGTACAGTACAGTACAGAGGTAGTAACAATAATATACTCACTGGTGTTAACATCAGCGTCAAGGAACTTCTCCGTTATGTCAAGGTGGCCGTGTCTTGCTGCTACAGTACAGTACAGTACAGAGGTAGTAACAATAATATACTCACTGGTGTTAACATCAGCGTCAAGGAACTTCTCCGTTATGTCAAGGTGGCCGTGTCTTGCTGCTACAGTACAGTACAGTACAGAGGTAGTAACAATAATATACTCACTGGTGTTAACATCAGCGTCAAGGAACTTCTCCGTTATGTCAAGGTGGCCGTGTCTTGCTGCTACAGTACAGTACAGTACAGAGGTAGTAACAATAATATACTCACTGGTGTTAACATCAGCTACAGCGTCAAGTAACTTCACCCTTATGTCAAGGTGGCCGTGTCTTGCTGCTACAGTACAGTACAGTACAGAGGTAGTAACAATATTATACTCACTGGTGTTAACATCAGCGTCAAGTAACTGTCAAGGTGGCCGTGTCTTGCTGCTACAGTACAGTACAGTACAGAGGTAGTAACAATAATATACTCACTGGTGTTAACATCAGCGTCAAGTAACTTCACCGTTATGTCAAGGTGGCCGTGTCTTGCTGCTACAGTACAGTACAGTACAGAGGTAGTAACAATAATATACTCACTGGTGTTAACATCAGCGTCAAGTAACTTCTCCGTTATGTCAAGGTGGCCGTGTCTTGCTGCTACAGTACAGTACAGTACAGAGGTAGTAACAATAATATACTCACTGGTGTTAACATCAGCGTCAAGTAACTTCTCCGTTATGTCAAGGTGGCCGTGTCTTGCTGCTACAGTACAGTACAGTACAGAGGTAGTAACAATAATATACTCACTGGTGTTAACATCAGCGTCAAGTAACTTCTCCGTTATGTCAAGGTGGCCGTGTCTTGCTGCTACAGTACAGTACAGTACAGAGGTAGTAACAATAATATACTCACTGGTGTTAACATCAGCGTCAAGTAACTTCTCCGTTACGTCAAGGTGGCCGTGTCTTGCTGCTACTCTTAATGGTGTCCCACATGCTGCAACACCACAGTTATTATGGTCACTACTTGTATCTCCCCACTAGTGTCCATGACTCCTTGTGGAGTAGTGTATATTGTCTTATCTGTCTATCCTTTTATAGACAGACAGACAGACAGACAGAGAGAGATAGATAGATAGATAGATAGATAGATAGATAGATAGATAGTGAAATGGACAGACAGACAGACAGACAGAGATAGATAGATAGATAGATAGATAGATTGATAGATAGATAGATAGATAGATAGTGAAATGGACAGACAGACAGACAGACAGAGATAGATAGATAGATAGATAGTGAAATGGAGAGACAGACAGACAGATTGATTGAGTGATTGATTGATTGACAGACAGGCAGACATATTTACAGACATATTTACTAATATATTTAACAAATTTGTGGTCAATTTGTTGAATAAATTTCCCAAATCATAAATCAACTTGTAACTAATAACTGGTAGAAAAGTTTATTGATTTTAAACAAATATTATCTTTTACCAGAGGGACGAAAACAACACAAAAGTTACCACCATAACTTACCATATGTGCCGTCAGCCTTAACACCTTCTTGTAGTAATGCTTCCACCTTGTCCAGATGACCTCCTCTTACTGCCCACACCAGGGCCAGATCTGACCAACACCAACTATTACTGGTGGCTCTCACTATAACACACACACACACACACATACATACACACACACATACATACACACACACATACATACATACATACATACATACATACATACATACATACATACACAACCACACACACACACACGTGTATATATTTGTATTACACTAAATAGGGATACCTACTGATTAGCGATAAGTTCTATATATTTCTGTTTTTGGAATCTTCTGGATGGCCATAAGGGATCATATATATCATATAAAAGCATATAAATGATTAACTTCATACAAAACCTAACCTAACCTGACCTGACCAGACCTGACCAGACCTGACCTAACCTGACCTGACCTGACCTGACCTAACCTGACCTAACCTGACCTAACCTAACCTAACCTAACCTGACCTGACCTGACCTGACCTGACCTGACCTGACCTGACCTAACCTAACCTAACCTTGTGCAGTGTTGACTGAGGTGCCGCTCTCTAGGAGGAGGTTCACCACCTTCTCGTGGCTGTAATGTATTGCCCAGTACAGAGCCTCGCCTTCAAACAGAGAAAGATCAGTGGTAATATTTGATTAACACATAGATAGATTTTGTAGATTAAACATACATTAATTATTTCAAACATGAACACGCTTTCGGAGGACGCATTTAATATATACTTATTGTTACCACAATAAGACATACTAATTACGCATCAGTAATATTTCAATGTTATTCTGATCTCTTTAAATGTTAGTTTTTGCATAATGTAATATTACTGATAAGTAATTAGTCTTAGTTTGTCTTATTGTGGGTAAAACAATCTCACAACAGGGGCGAATCCAGGATTATCAAAAGGGGGTCCAAGAGGTTGTGGGTGGGGGACAATGGTGAGGACAGCATCCCAACCCAGCTGGGGCGGGGGGGGGGGACGCTGTAAGACCCCAGATAATTGTTTAAAAGTGACCAATATTATGGTCATTTTGAGGCCATGTTATATTCGGAGATAATCTGAGGTCAATAGTTATTACTTTTTACTATATAAAAACGCCTGAGTACAATACTGTATTAAAGAAAAACTATTATAATTTGGTGATGAAACGGGAGGTCGGGCAGTGATTATAGTAGTACCTGGTGTGTGGTAATAAAAACATACTTAGGTCTGTTAGGACGTGCTTGATAATACCCATCTTTGGGATGACATAACTCACTGCTACAATCTTTATCCCTCAATAGGTATTTGACCAAAATGTGGGCTAATAATACCCAATATTTAGGCCAAGTTCACCACAAATTGGTATACATTACTGACCCGTTATAAAGTGCTTCCCGCACAGTGTTCTGGGCTACAACATAACCATAGCTTTCTTCTTTCACTTATTAATTTGTTGCCTTCCTCTCTCCGAGTTGATATCTTGGGTATTTGATAAAGGGAAAGGCTGGAGTGCTTACTGCATTTATTTCCACAAGCCAGAATGTGTGGCATCGCTACAGCAGCCACCAAGCCACTAAAAGTTAATAACATTAGCCCACGTCCGTAAGATTTCACTTGTTTACAATCTCATGTGCTCTCAGGTTCGCGCGCTTACCCATAATGCCCCTTAATAGTGACGTCACAGTTTGATGATTATTGTAAATCCTCTGTTCAGTCAGTCAGTCAGTCAGTCTATCTAAGTCGGTCAGTTATTTAAGTCAGTAAATTTAAGTCGGTCAGTTATTTCATTCAATAAATTTAAGTCAGTCAGTTATTTAATTCAGTCAGTTATTTAAGTCAGTCAGTAACTTAAGTCAGCCAGATATTTAAGTCAGTCAGTCTATCGAAGTCGGTCAGTTCTTTAAGTCAGTCAGTTATTTAAGTCAGTTAATCTAAGCCAGTCAGGTATTTAAGTCAGTCAGTTATTTAAATAATTAATCTAAGCCAGTCAGTTATTTAAGTCAGTCAATCCAAGTCAGTCAGTTATTTAAGTCAGTCAGTTATTTAAGTCAGTCTATTTAAGTCAGTCAGTTATTTAAGTCAGTCAGTTATTTAAGTCAGTCTATTTAAGTCAGTCAGTTATTTCAGTCAGTCAGTTATTTAAGTCAGTCACTCTATCTAAGTCAGTCAGTTATGTAAGTCAGTCAGATATTTAAGCCAGTTAATCTAAGCCAGTCAGGTATTTAAGTCAGTCAATCCAAGTCAGTCAATTATTTAAGTCTTTCAGTTATTTAAGTCAGTCTATTTAAGTCAATCAGTCTATTTAAGTCAGTCAGTCTATTTAAGTCAGTGAGTCCATTTAAGTCAGTCAGTTATTTAAGTCAGTCAGTTATTTAAGTCAGTCAGATATTTAAGTCAGTCAGTTACATAAGTCAATCAGTTATTTAAGTCAGTCAGTCTAAGTAAGTCAGTTATTTAAGTCAGCCAGTTATTTAAGTCAGTCATTCTAGCTAAGTAAGTCAGTTATTTAAGTCAGTTATTTTTGACAGTTATTTAAGTCAGTTATTTTTGACAGTTATTTAAGTCAGTCATTTATTTAATTCAATCAGTTCTTTAAGTCAGCCAGTTATTTAAGTGAGTCAGTTATTTAAGTTAGTCACTTATTTAAGTCGGTCAGTTATTTAAGTCAGTCAGTTATTTAAGTCAGTCAGTGAGTCAGTTTATTAAGTTAATAAATGTTATTAAATGATCTTGGTGTTTAAACGCTGCCGAGTGTTAAGATGGCCGGTGTTAACGATATACCACGAACTAGATGGTTAGTGTTAGACATGTACCACGACCATAATAACTAAGGGTGTTTTACTTCACGTCAAGAGCCTTACTAACTCATTCTAACCTAAAGTGACTTAATATATTTACCCTTTGGTTAGTATGATTTGGTTTAGTTGTTGACTTATGAAATAAGTTATATTCGGTGGTTCCGACGTTCGTGGTATTTATTACCCAATCATAGATAATTATTAATTATCTAAATTATTAATTAGTAGACGACATAACCTTTTTTAAAAGTATTTTTAGACAATTACCTATTTCCCAAACATTATGACAGTTTATTATACAATGTATATTGATGTTTTTAAATACTTAATGTCGGCTCAAGATGTCCGGGTTTATGTTAATAATTTACCCCATATATCACTTGAGTAACTTTACAAGTAATTTACTCATTGTCATATATGTATTTATTCATCTATAACTTTAACTATGTTTTTATCCTCTATGTATTTAAGTTTATTAATTTATAATTAATTATAAAATATAAGAGTGATCAATGTTTTAACGGAAATATTATTCAACACTTTTATTACGTCATCTACGCCACTGATCATGTAAATAAAAAAATTAATTAAATAAAACAGGATAATCTTAAAAATAAACGAATAAGAAATGAAGTTAAATATAAAATAATAAAAATAGTTTATTATAGGTGTGTTTCCCCTGACATGGTGCAGCCAGCAGAGTTGCCAACTTAGCGACTTTGTAGCTAGATCTAGAGCTTTTTGTTTTTTTCTAGCGACATTTTAGAGCGATTTGCGACTTGTCGCAAATCTAGAGATATCCACAGAAATCTAGCGACTTTCTGGATACTTTTGGACTGTCCATGAAAACTCAGTTTTCCTAATTTCGAGCCATAATATATAGCAACGGGGTTACAGGGACAATAAATAATAAGAAAAGTTTAATACATTTGAACGGGTCGTGGTACAGAAGGAGGGACATGTCTACTTCATGTCAGCCCGTCCATGGCTAATGTTGCCATGTCGTCATTTATTTGTCTGTTACCTTCGCCTTTGTAGCACCTGGGTAACTTACCTCTTTGTCAGATATGCAATATGAATTTCATTAATACGCTAAATTTTAAAGAATATTAGCAAAACATCTTATAGAATTAATTCTATCAAGCCTGCGTGGTTCCAAACTTGTCATCCGCGTCCACCATGGGTGACCCATAGACTCCATACAGTTGCCCCGACACTGTTCACCCGCTTTGCCAAAAACCATCAAGGAAAGTTTCCGCTTGTTTGCATGCTGTTTATTAATTTGAACCCTTCATAGTCCCAATAGAAAATGGGTAAGCCACAGTATTCGCAGCGATTTAGGAAGGAATGGCTCAGAGATGACAGATACAAAAATTGGCTTCTGGAGGTGCCAGGAGATAATAAAAAAGGATTTTGTAAATTTTGCAAGTGTACTTTGTCTGCTAAGTTGTGCGACATTGAAAAACACAAAAACACTAAAAAACACAAGAAAGCAGAAGAGCCGTTTAGTGCAGACAGACAGACAATTTTACCATTCAAGAAACTTGGTGAAGCAAAAAAAGTGGAGGGAACTCTGGCCATGTTTGTAGCTGAAAATTGTTCTATTCGTGTGGTAGAACACTTAAGTGAAGTGTGTAAAGTATGTTTTAGTGACAGCAAGGCAGGCAGTGAACTCAAGTTAAAAAGATCAAAGTGTTCTGGGATAATATGCAATATTCTTGCGCCACATTTCACAGAAAATCTGAAAAATGATATTTTTACATAATGCATTTTATTTATACTCCGTCCATTATAGTCGGCATTATGAAAATATTATTTGCATCAAATTACTGAAGGGGGGGAATAATAGCTAGCGACTTTCCATGGAAGATTTAGCGACATTTAGCTACTTTTAGGTACCAGCCTAGCGACATTTGAAAATCCGAGTTGGCAACCCTGGCAGCCAGTCACTCAGTCAGTCGCCCACCAGCCTCGGGTGTGAGTGTGTCGTCCTCCGTCAATAAACATCGTTACACGTATATTTGTGAATTATTTTTAATAAGTTAATAATGCAGTTTTCCGAAAACACATTTAAAGTGTTACATCGTTGATATAAAGCCGTTAAATATTTGAGATAAGTCATAATAAAGGTTATATATAACAATGCTTAGGTGTTTTAATGCCAGCTGACCAACTGGGCGGGGCCAAGTAAATATGTTGCCAACTATGATTTTCACCAATTTTCCCCCTAAAATATTGTTTATTATATACCCCAACTGTACCTACACCAAGCTCCCTCAATACAATATACCAAACATATTACTGAAATAACATTATTGTTTTAAGTGACTACCTCACTGGGTGTGAGTGTCTAGCGCCACGAGCTTCATGTGTGTGCTTGATCCAGCTCCTAACTCTAAACATAACTAACGTATTTCCTCCATCAGTTATAATAAAGATACATAATTATGTGTATAAATAGAGTAATAAAATAACAACAAAAATATTGATTATATTAGACTCGAGGATAAACAAACAAACGTAATAAATAAAGACAATATGTATGATAACTTATTATTAAAGTTTATTAATATCCCGCGGTGTAGTTTATTGTTATTTATATTACAAATAACAAGAAGGACACTTACCATCGTTAACGTCAGCACCATTATCTATCAGGGTCTTTGAGTGTAAGGGTGAGTTTTTGTGTGAGTATTAGTGAGTTTATCACTATGGGTGAGTGTATGGGTGAGTGTTGCTAACTTAGTCACTATGGGTGAGTGTATGGGTGAGTGTTACTGTGTTTGTCACTATGGGTGAGTGCATGTTTGAGTGTATGGGTGAGTGTTAGCACTTACCCATAGTGACAAACTCACTAATACTCACACAAAAACTAACCCATTCACTCACCCATAACTACAAACACAGTAACACTCACACATACACTCACCCATACACTCACCCATAGCTACAAACATAGTAACACTCACACATACACTCACCCATACACTCACCCATAGTGACAAACTCACTAACAGTCACCCATACACTCACTCATAGTGACCAACTCACTAACACTCACCCATGCACTCACCCAAAGTTACAAACTCGCTAACACTCACCCATACACTCACTCATACACTCACCCATAGTGACAAACTCGCTAACACTTACTCATACACTCACCCATAGTGACAAACTCTCTAACACTCACACATACACTCACTCATACACTCACCCATAGTGACAAACTCGCTAACACTCACACATACACTCACCCATAGTGACAAACTCGCTAACACTCACCCATACACTCACCCATAGTTACAAACTCGCTAACACTCACCCATGCACTCACCCATAGTGACAAACTCGCTAACACTCACCCATAGTTACAAACTCGCTAACACTCACCCATACACTCACCCATAGTTACAAACTCGCTAACACTCACACATACACTCACCCATAGTGACAAACTCGCTAACACTCACACATACACTCACCCATAATGACAAACTCGCTAACACTCACCCATACACTCACCCATAGTGACAAACTCGCTAACACTCACCCATACACTCACCCACAGTGACAAACTCAGTAACACTCACCCATACACTTACCCATAGTGACAAACTCACTAACACTCACCCATACACTTACCCATAGTGACAAACTCACTAACACTCACCCATACACTTACCCATAATGACAAACTCGCTAACACTCACCCATACACTCACCCATAGTGACAAACTTAGTAACACTCACCCATACACTCACCCACAGTGACAAACTCACTAACACTCACCCATACACTTACCCATAGTGACAAACTCAGTAACACTCACCCATACACGTACCCATAGTGACAAACTCACTAACACTCACCAGCAATACGTAACTGAACGAAGTACAGTTACGTATTGCTCGATCAGGGACTTTGTTATACCTCGGATCAGGGTCTTTGTTATACCTGATTAGGAACTTTGTTATACTCGATCAGGGAGTTTGTTATACTCGATCAGGGGACTGTTCCTACCTCGATCAGGGACTTCGGTTATACTCGATCAGGGACTTTGTTATACTCAATCAGGGACTTTTTATGCTCGATCAGGGGCTTTGTTTTACCTTGATCAGGAATGTTCTTGTTATACTCGATCAGGGGCCTTGTTATAATCGTTTAGGGACTTTCGCGTTATACTCGATCATGGGACTTTGTTATACTTGATTAGGGACTTTTGTTATAATTTCCGGATCAGAGACATTGTTATATCCGATGAGGGGACTTTTGTTATTTTCGATCATGGGACTTTGTTAGTACTCGATGAGGAGCTTCCCTTTGTTATACTCGATGAGGGGACTTTGTTCTCCTCGATCCGGGAATTTTGGTTATACTCGATCAGGGGACTTCGTTATATTCTCGTTGAGGGACTTTGTTATACCTTCGATCATGGGACTTGTTATACTCTTATGAGGGGGCTTTGTTATACCTCGATCAGGAACTCTTTTGTTATACCTCGGTGAGGGACTTTTGTTATACTCGATCGGGGACTTTGTTTTTACTCGATCAGAGGTTTCTTTTGTTATACTCGATGAGGGGACTTTGTTATACCTGATCAGGGGCCTTTGTTACTCGATCAGGGGCCTTTGTCATACTTTCGGATCAGGGACTTTGTTTGCTATACTCGACCAGGGACTTTTGTTATAAATTTTGATCTGGGGCCTTTTGTTATACTTGATCAGGGCTTTGTTATACCTGATCAGGGACTTTGTTGTTTTCGATAAGGTGGACTTTGTTAAGTAAATTCGGATCGGGGGGCTTTGAAAGTTATTGTCGATCAGGAACTTTTGTTATACCTGTTCAGGGCCTTTGTTATACTCTCGGATCAGGGACTTTGTTATACTCGACCATGGACTCTCTTTGTTATACCTCGATTAGGGGGGCCTTTTGTTATACTTGATCAGGGTGCTTCTTTGTTATACTCGATCAGGATTTTGCTATTCTCGATAAGGGGACTTTGTTATACCTCGATCAGGGGCTTTGTTATACCTCGATCAGGGAACTTTGTTATACTCGATGAGGGAATTTGTTATACCTCGATCAGGGACTTTGTTATACTCGATCAGGGGGCTTTGTTATACACGATCAGGGAACTTTGTTATACTCGATCAATAGCCTTTGTATAATCGTTCAGGAACTTTGTTATACTCGATAAATTCGTGATCACGGGCCTTTGTTATCTCGATCACGGACTTTGTTATACTCGATCAGGAGGTTTTGTTTTACTCGATCAGGAAATTCTTTGTTATACTCGATCAGGGGCCTTTGTTATAATCGATCAGGGACTTTGTTATACTCGATCAGGGATTTTGTTATACTCGATCAGGGACTTTGTTATACTCGATCAGGGACTTTGTTATATTCGATGAGGGGAATTTGTTATTCTCGGTCATGGACTTTTGTTATACCCGATGAGGGGCCTTGTTATACCTCGATGAGGGGACTTTGGTTCTACTCGATCAGGGAATTTGTTATACTCGATCAGGGGACTTCGTTATATCTGATGAGGGGCTTTGTTATACCTGATCATGGGACTTGTTATACCTCGATGAGGGGCCTTTGTTATAATACTCGATCAGGGGCCTTTTGTTATACCCGATCAGGGACCTTTGTTATACTCGATCAGGGGACTTTGTTATACCCAGTGAGGGACTTTGTTATACTCGTTCGGGGACTTTGCTTTACTCGATCAGGGGGTTTTGTAATACCCGATGAGGGGACTTTGTTCTATTCGTTCAGGGACTTTGTTATACTTCATCAGGGACTTTCTTATACCAATGAGGGGGCTTTGTTATACCCGATCAGGGGGCTTTGTTATACTTGGATGAGGGGCCTTGTTATAATCGTTCAGGGACTTTGTTATACTCGATCAGAGACTTTGTTATACTCGATCAGGGACTTTGTTATACTCGACCAGGGAGTTTGTTATACTCGACCAGGGGACATTGTTATTTACTCGATGAGGGGCCTTTGTTAAACCTCGATGAGGGGCCTTGTTATACTCGACCAGGGGACTTTGTTATACTCGATCAGCCCTGTTAAACTCGATCGAGGGGCTTTGTTATACACGATCAGGAACTTTGTTATACTCGGTCAGGGCCTTTGTTATAATCGTTCAGGGGACTTTTGTTATACTCGGATCAGGGACTTTGTTATACTTCGATCAGCGGACTTTGTTATACTCGACCATGGGAGTTTTCTATACTCGTTCAGGGACTTTGTTATACTTGGATCAGGGACTTTGTTATACCTGATGAGGGGGCTTTTGTTATACCTGATTAGGGGCTTTGTTATACTCTTGATCAGGGCCTTTGTTATAATCTTCAGGGACTTTTTATACGCTCTCGATCGAGGGCTTTGTTATACACGATCAGGGAACTTTGTTATACTCGGTCAGGGGCCTTTGTTATAATCGTTCAGGGTTTTGTTATGCTCGATCAGGGACTTTGTTATATACTCGATCAGCGGACTTTGTTATACTCGACCATGGGAGTTTCTTATACTCGTTCAGGGACTTTGTTATACTTGATCAGGGGACTTTGTTATACTCGATGAGGGCTTTGTTATACTCGATTAGAGGGCTTTGTTATACTTGATGGGGCCTTTGTTATAATCTTTCAGGGGACTTTTTATACTCGATCAGGAAGCTTTGTTTTACTCGATCAGGAAACTTGTTATACTCGATCGGAGGCCTTTGTTATAATCGTTCAGGGACTTTGTTATACTCGATCAGGGATTTTGGTATACTCGATCAGGGACTTTGTTATACTCGATCAGGGGACTTTGTTATATTCGATGAGAATTTGTTATTCTCAGTCAGGGCTTTGTTATTCTCGATGGGGGCCTTTGTTATACTCGATGAGGGGACTTTGTTCTACTCGATCAGGGGAATTTGTTATACTCGATCAGGAGCCTTTCTTATACCCGATAAGGGACTTTGTTATACTTGATCAGGGGACTTTGTTATACTCTATGAGGGGGCTTTGTTATACTCGATCAGGGAACTTTGTTATACTCGATCAGGGGACTTTGTTATACTAGTTCAGGGGACTTTGTTATACTTGATCAGGGGACTTTGTTATACTCGAAAAGGGGGCTTTGTTATACTCGATCAAGGGCCTTTGTTATACTCGATCAGAGGACTTTGTTATACTCGACCAGGGGAGTTTGTTATACTTGATCAGGGGACTTTGTTATACTCGATTAGGGGACTTTGTTATACTCGATCTGGGGGCTTTGTTATACTCGATCAGGGAACTTTGTAATACTCGATCAGGGGCCTTTATTATAATCGTTCAGAGAACTTTGTTATAAGCGATCAAAGGACTTTGTTATACTCGATCAGGGGACTTTGTTATACTCGATCAGGGGACTTTGTTATACTCGATGAGGGGCCTTTGTTATACTCGGGCAGGGGCCTTTGTTTTACTCGATCAGGGGACTTTGTTATACTCGACCAGGGGTCTTTGTTATACTCGAACAGGGGCCTTTGTTATACTTGATCAGGGGGCTTTGTTATACTCGATCAGGGGACTTTGTTATTCTCGATCAGGGGGACTTTGTTATACTCGATCAGTGGACTTTGTTATACTCGATCAGGGAACTTTGTTATACTCGATGAGGGGGCTTTGTTATACTCGTTCAGGCGCCTTTGTTATATTCGATCAGGGGCCTTTGTTATACTCGACCAGGGGACTTTGTTATACTCGATGAGGGGCCTTTGTTAAACTCGATCAGGGGCCTTTGTTATACGCGAACAGGTGACTTTGTTATACTCGATTAGGGGACTTTCTTATACTCGATCAGGGGGCTTTGTTTTACTCGATTAGGAAACTTTGTTATACTCGATCAGGGTCCTTTGTTATAATCGTTCAGGGGATTTTGTTATACTCGATTAGGGGCCATTTTTATACTCGATCAGGGGACTTTGATATACGCGAATAGGGGACTTTGTTATAATCGTTCAGGCAACTTTGTTATACTCGATCAGGGGACTTTGTTATACTCGATCAGGGGACTTTGTTATACTCGATCAGGGGAGTTTGTTATACTCGTTCAGGGGACTTTGTTATATTCGATCAGGGGACTTTGTTATACTCGATCAGGGGACTTTGTTATACTTGATCAGGGGACTTTGTTATATTCGATGAGGGGACTTTCTTATTCTCGATGAGGGGGCTTTGTTATACTCGATCAGGGGACTTTGTTATATACTGGATGGGGACTTTGTTATATACTTGATGAGGGCTTTGTTATACTCAGACAGGGGACTTTCTTATTATCGGTCAGGAGGACTTTGTTATACTCGATCAGGGGCTTTGTTATACTTTCGGTCAGGGAACATTATTTATACTCGATCAGGGGCCTTTGTTTTACTCGATAAAACTTTGTTCTCTACTCGATCAGGGGAATTTGTTATAATCGATCGGGGACTTCGTTATAGTCGATGAGGGGACTTATTTACTCGATGATGGGACTTTGATATATTCGATGAGGGCGTTTGTTATACTCGATCAGAGGGCCTTTGTTATACCCGATCAGGGGACTTTATTATACTCGATCAGGGGACTTTATTTATACTCTATGAGGGGCTTTGTTATACTCGATCAGAACTTTGTTGTTATACTCGGTGAGGACTTTGTTATACTCGATCGGGGACTTTGATATACTCGTTCAGGAACATTGTTATACTTGATCAGGGGACTCTGCTACACTCGAGAAGGGGGTTTTGTTATACTCGATCAGAGGGCTTTGTTATACTCGTTCAGGGACTTTGTTTACTCGATCAGTGGACTTTGTTATACTCGATCAGGGACTTTGTTATACTCAACCAGGGGAGTTTGTTATACTTATACCTGACCAGGGACTTTGTTATACCTGATGAGGGGCCTTGTTAAACTCTGATGAGGTACCTTTGTTATACTGACCAGGGACTTTGTTATACTCGATTAGCCTTGTTATAATCGTTCAGGTAACTTTCTTTATACTCGATCAGGGACTTTGTTATACTCGATTAGGGACTTTTTGTTATACCTCGACCAGGGGAGTTTGTTATACTTGACCAGGGGACTTTTGTTATACTGCCGATCAGTGGAATTTTTTGTTAAACTTCGATCAGGGCTTTGTTATACTTGATGAGGGACTTTGTTATTCTCGATATGGTGGACTTTTGTTATGATCAGGGGTTTTGTTATATTTGATCAGGGACTTGGTTAAAATCGTTCAGGGAATTTGTTATACTCGATCAGGGACTTTTGTTATACTCGATCAGGGGACTTTGTTATACTCGAACACGGGACTTTGTTATAATTTGGACCAGGGAGTTTGTTATACCTGATGAGGGGGGCTTTGTTATACTCGATCAGGGCTTTGTTTTACATGATCAGGGGCCTTTGTTATAATCGTTTAGATGACATTGTTATACTCGACCAGGGAGTTTGTTATACTCGACCAGGGGACTTTTGTTATACTCGATGAGGGGCCTTAGTTAAACTCGATGAGGGGCCTTTGTTATACTCCGACCAGGGACTTTGTTATACTCGATCAGGGGCTTTTGTTAAACTTGATCAGGGGCCTTTGTTATACTCGATCAGGAATTTGTTATACCGATTAGGACTTGGTTATACTCGATCAGGGGCTTTGTTATACTCGTGGATCAGGGACTTTTGTTATACTTGACCGGGATTTTGTTATACTCTGTTCAGGGGCTTTTGTTATAATTTGATCAGGGCTTTGTTATACTCTCGATTAGGGACATTGTTATTCTCGATAAGGGGACTTGTTATACTCGATCAGGGGCCTTTGTTATACTCGTTCAGGCGCCTTGTTATATCTGATCAGGGGCGTTTGTTATACCTGACCAGGGGACTTTGTTATACTTGATTAGGGCCTTGTTAAACTCGATCAGGGCTTTTGTTGTATTGGATCAGGCGACTTTGTTATCGATCAGGGACTTTGTTATACTTCGGATCAGGGCATTGTTTTACTTGATCAGGAAACTTTGTTATAATCGATCAGGGGACTTTGTTATACTTTGGATGAGGGGGCTTTGTTATACTCTCGAACAGGGACTTTCTTTTTTATTATCGGTCGGAGTGGTTGTTATACTCGATCAGGGGCTTGTTATACTCGGTCAGGAACATTGTTATATCTGATCAGGGGCCTTTGTTTTACTCGATCAGGAACTTTGTTCTACCTGATCAGGGAATTTGTTATACTTCCGGATCAGGGGACTTCTGTTATAGTCGATGAGGGACTTATTTATACTGATGATGGACTCTTTGATATATCTGATGAGGGGCGTTTGTTATACTCGATCAGGGGCTTCGTTTATACCCGATCAGGGGACTTTGTTATAATTCGATCAGGGACTTTGTTATACTCTATGAGGGGGCTTTGTTATACTCGATCAGGAACTTTTGTTATACTCGGTGAGGGACTTTTCTTATACTGATCGGGGACTTTTTGTTATACTCTGTTCAGGAGACATTGTTATACTTGATCAGGGACTTTGCTACACTCGAGAAGGGGTTTTGTTATACCTGATCAGAGGGCTTTGTTGTACTTGCTGTTCAGGGACTTTGTTTTACTCGATCAGTGGACTTTGTTATACCTGATCAGGGGACTTTGTTATACTAACCAGGGAGTTTGTTATACTGACTAGGACTTTGTTATACCTGGGATGAGGGGCCTTTGTTAAACCTGATGAGGTAACTTTATAATCGACCAGGGACTTTTTTTATACTCGGTATAAGTCGTGTTATATATTCGATAGAAGGGACTTTGTTATACTCGATCATGGGACTTGTTATACTCTCGATCAGGGGCCTTTGTTATACTCGATGGGGACTTTCTGTTATACTCGATCGGGGACTTTGTTATACTCGATCAGGGGACTTTGTTATACTCGATGAGGGACTTTGTTATATTCGATGAGGGACTTTGGTATACTCGATCATGCGGACTTTGTTGTTATACTCGATGAGGGGCGCTGTTATACTCGATGATGGGACTTTTGTTCTATTCGATGAGAAATTTGTTATACTAGATCATGGGACTTTGTTATAATCGATCAGGGGCCATTGTTATACTCGATCAGGGACTTTTGTTTTCCTCGACCAGGGGTTTGTTATACTCGATCAGGGGACTTTTGTTATACTCGATCAGGACTTTGTTATACTCGGTGAGGGACTTTGTTATACTCGATCAGGGGACTTTGTTAACCTCGATCAGGAGCTGTTATACTCGATCGAGGACTTTGTTATACTCGATCAGGGGACTTTGTTATACTCGATCAGGGAACTTTGAAATGCGTCAGGGGCCCTTTGTTATACTCGTTCAGGCACCTTTGTTATATTCGATCAGGGGCCTTTGTTATACTCGACCAGAGGACTTTGTTATACTCGATCATGGGACTTTGTTGTTATACTCGATGAGGGGCCTTTGTAATACGCGATGAGGGACTTTGTTCTCGGTGAGGGACTTTGTTATATACTCGATCAGGAGTGAATTTGACATATTCGATGAGGGGACTTTGTTATACTCGATCATGGAACTTTGTTATACTCGATCAGGGGCCTTTTGTTATATACTCGATCAGGGGCCTTTGTTTTACTCGATCAGGGGACTTTCTTATTCTCGATCAGGGGAGTTTATTATATTAGATCAGGGCTTTGTTATACTCGATCGAGAACTTTGTTATACTCGATCAAGGGCCTTTGTTATGCGTTCAGGCGCCTTTGTTATATATTCGATCAGGGGCCTTTGTTATACTCGACCGAGACTTTGTTATATTCGATGAGGGACTTTGTTATACTCGATGAGGGAACATTCTACTCGATCAGGGACTTTGTTAGCATACTCGATTAGGACACATATTCGATGGGGACTTTGTATACTCGATCGTAGGACTTTGTTATACTCGATCAGGGGCCTTTGTTATACTCGATGGGGGCCATTGTTATACTCGATCAGGGAACTGTTTATACTCGATCAGGGGACTTTCTTATACTCGATCAGGACTTTCTTATACTCGATCAGGGGACTTTCTTATACTCGTTCAGGGGATTTTGTTATACTCGATCAGGGGACTTTGTTATACTCGATGAGGGGGCTTTGTTATACTCGATCAGGCGAATTTGTTATACTCGATGAGGGGCCTTTGTTAAACTCGATGTGAGGCCTTTGTTATACTCGATCAGGGGACTTTGTTATACTCGATCAGGGGACTTTGTTACACTCGATTAGGGCAGTCTGTTATACTCGAGGAGGGGACTCTGTTATACTCGATAAGGGGCCTTTGTTATACTCGATTAGGGGACTTTGTTGTACTCGAAAAGTGGCCTTTGTTATACTCTTTTAGAGGCCTTTGTTATAATCGAACAGGGGCTTTGTTAAACTCGATCAAAGGCCTTTGTTTTTCTCGATTAGAGGACTTTGTTAAACTCGATGAGGAGACTTTGTTATACTCGTTCAGGGGAGTTTGTTATACTCGATCAGTGGCCTTTGTTATACTCGATGAGGGGCCTTTGTTATACTCGATTAGGGGACTTTGTTATACTCGATGAGGGGACTTTGTTATATTCGATGAAGGGACTTTGTTATACTCGATCATGGGACTTTGTTATACTCGATGAGGGGCCTTTGTTATACTCATTAAGAGACTCTGTTATACTCAATCAGGGACTTTGTTACTCCTCGATCAAAGGACTTTGTTATATTCGATAGAGGTTTTATTTATACTCGATCATGGGACTTTTTGTTATATATCATTGAAGATATTTTGTTAGCATACTCGATTAGGACTTTGTTATACTCGATGAGGAGACTTTATTATATTCGACGGAAGGACTTTTTATACTCGATCATGGGACTTTATTTATATACTCGATGAGGGCAGCTGTTATACTTGATGAGGGAACTTATTATACTCGATCCTTAGGACTTTATTATATACTCGATCAGGGACTTTACATTATTCGATAGAGGAACTTTGTTATGCTCGATCATAGGACTTTGTTATACTCGATCAATTTTGTTTAACCTCGATCAAGACTTTGTTTTCATAAACCAGAGTTGGTTATAACTCGTTCAGGACTGTTATACTCGATCAGGGGACGTTGTTATACTCGGTGAGGGGACTTTGTTATACTCGATCAGGGGACTTTGTTAACCTCGATCAGAGGCCTTTGTTATACTCGATCAGGGGACTTTGTTATACTCGATCAGGGAACTTTGAAATACTCGATCAGGGCCCTTTGTTATACTCATTCAGGCGCCTTTGTTATATTCGATCAGGGGCCTTTGTTATACTCGACCAGAGGACTTTGTTATACTCGATCATGGGACTTTGTTATACTCGATGAGGGGCCTTTGTTATACGCGATGAGGGGACTTTGTACTACTCGATCAGGGGACTTTGTTATACTCGATCAGGGTGACTTTGTTATATTCGATGAGGGGACTTTGTTATACTCGATCATGGAACTTTGTTATACTCGATCAGGGACCTTTGTTATACTCGATCAGGGGCCTTTGTTATACTCGATCAGGGAACTTTGTTATACTCGATCAGGGGACTTTGTTATATTCGATGAGGGGACTTTGTTATACTCGATGAGGGGACTTTGATCTACTCGATGAGGGGACTCTGTTATCCTCGTTCAGCGGACCCTGTAATACTCGATCAGGGGACTTTGTTATACTCGAAAAGTGGCCTTTGTTATACTCTTTTAGAGGCCTTTGTTAAACTCGATGAGGAGACTTTGTTATACTCGATCAGGGGACTTTGTTACACTCGATTAGGGCAGTCTGTTATACTCGAGGAGGGGACTCTGTTATACTCGATCAGGGGCCTTTGTTATACTCGATCAGGGGACTTTGTTGTACTCGAAAAGTGGCCTTCGTTATACTCTTTTAGAGGCCTTTGTTATCCTCGAACAGGGGCCTTTGTTAAGCTCGATCAAAGGCCTTTGTTATTCTCGATTAGAGGACTTTGTTAAACTCGATGAGGAGACTTTGTTATACTCGATCAGGGGCCCTTGTTATACTCGATCAGGGGCCTTTGTTATACTCGATCAGGGCCTTTGTTATTCTCGATTAGAAGACCTTGTTAAACTCGATGAGGAGACTTTGTTATACTCGATCAGGGGACTTTCTTATACTGATCAGGGACTTTCTTATGTACTCGATCAGGACTTTCTTATACTTGTTCAGGGTTTTGTTATACTTGATCAGAATTTCGTTATACTCCGGATGAGGGGGCTTTGTTATACTCGATCAGGCGAATTTGTTATACTCGATGAGGGGCCTTTGTTAAACCTGATGTGAGGTTGCTTATACTCGATCAGGGACTTTGTTATACTCGATCAGGACTTTGTTACACTCGATTAGGGCAGTCTGTTAATCCTCGAGGAGGGACTCTGTTATACTCGATAAGGGCCTTTTGTTATACTCCGATCAGGGGACTTTTGTTGTACTGAAAAGTGGCCTTTGTTATACTCTCTTTAGAGGCCTTTGTTATAATCGAACAGGGCCTTGTTAAACTCCTGATCAAAGGCCTTTGTTTTTCTCGATTAGAGGACTTTGTTAAACTCGATGAGGAGACTTTGTTATACCTGTTCAGGGGAGTTTGTTATACTCGATCAGTGGCCTTTGTTATACTCGATCAGGGCCTTTGTTATACTCGATTAGGGACTTTGTTATACTGATGAGGGACTTTGTTATATTCGATGAAGGGACTTTGTTATACCGGATCATGGGACTTTGTTATACTCATGAGGGCCTTTGTTATACTTGATGAGGGAATTCTGTTATACTCGATCAGGGACTTTGTTATACTCGATCAAGGGACTTTGTTATATTCGATGAGGGACTTTGTTATACTCGATCAGACTTTGTTATACCTGATGAGGGGCCTTTGTTATACTTGATTAGGGACTTTGTTATACTCGATGAGGAAGGGACTTTTTATACTGATCATGGGACTTTTGTTGTTATACTCTGGATGAGGGCCTTTGTTATACCATGAGGGACTTTTGTTATACTCGATCATGGGACTTTGTTATACCTTGATCAGGGACTTTGATATATCTGATGAGGGAACTTTGTTATACTCTGATCATGGGACTTTTGTTATACTCGATCAGGGGCCTTTGTTATACTCCGGGATCAGGGACTTTGTTTTCTCGACCAGGGAGTTGGTTATACTCGTTCAGGGACTTTGTTAGTACCTGATCAGGGGATCTTGTTATACTCGGTGAGGGGATTCCCGTTATACTCGGGATCAGGGACTTTGTTAACCCTGATCAGAGAGGCCTTTTGTTATACTCTTTATCAGGGGACTTTGTTATACTCGATCAGGAACTTGAAATACTCGATCAGGGCCCTTGTTATACCATTCAGGCGCCTTTGTGCTATTCGGATCAGGGGCCTTTTGTTATACTCGACCAGAGGACTTTGTTATACTCGATCATGGGACTTTATATACCTCGGCGAGGGCCTTGTTATACGCGATGAGGGGACTTTTGTACTACTCGATCAGGGACTTTGTTATACTCGATCAGGGTGACTTGTTATATTCGATGAGGGGACTTTGTTATACTCGATCATGGAACTTTTGTTATACTTGATCAGGACCTTTTGTTATACTCGATCAGGGGCCTTTTGTTATACTCTGATCAGGAACTTTGGTTATACCCCCGATCAGGGGACTTTTGTTATATTCGATGAGGGACTTTGTTATACTCGATGAGGGGACTTTGATCTACTCGATGAGGGGACTTGTTGGTCTCGTTCAGCGGACCCTGTATTACCTGATCAGGGGACTTTTTGTTATACCGAAAAGTGGCCTTTGTTATACTCTCTTTAGGAGGCCTTGTTAAACTCGATGAGGAGACTTTGTTATACTCGATCAGGGGACTTTGTTACACCTGATTAGGGCAGTCTGTTATACTCGAGGAGGGGACTCTGTTATACCTTATCGAAAGGCCTTTGTTATACTAGATCAGACTTTGTTGTACTCGAAAAGTGGGCTCTTGTTATACTTTTTAGAGGCCTTTGTTGTCCTCGAACAGGGGTTTTGTTAAACTCTGGATCAAAAGGCCTTCGGTTATTCTCGGGATTAGAGGACTTTGTTGTCTCGATGAGGAGACTTTTGTTATACTCTCGATGAGGGGCCCTTGTTATACTCTGATCAGCCTTTGTTATACTCTGATCAGGGCCTTTGTTATTCTCGATTAGAAGACCTTTGTTAACCCCGATGAGGAGACTTTGTTATACTCTCGATCAGGGGACTTTTCTTATACTCGATCAGGGATTCTTTCTTTATACCCCATCAGACCTTCTTATACTGCTTGTGGTTTTGTTATACTCGATCAGGGACTTTTGTTATACTCGATGAGGGGCTTTTGTTATACTCGATCAGCGAATTTGTTATACTCGATGAGGGGCCTTGTTAAACCTGATGTGAGGCGTTTGTTATACTCGATCAGGGACTTTGTTATACTCGATCAGGACTTTGTTACACTCGGATTAGGCAGTCTGGTTATACTGAGGAGGGACTCCTTGTTATACTCTGATAAGGGGCCTTTGTTATACTCGATCAGGGGACTTTGTTGTACTCCTTTGTGCGGCCTTGTTATACTCTCTTTTAGAGGCCTTTGTTATAATCGAACAGGGGCCTTTGTTAAACTCGATCAAAGGCCTTTTGTTTTTCCTCGATTAGAGGATCTCTTGTTAAACTCGATGAGGAGACTTTTGTTATACTCGTTCAGGGGAGTTTGTTATACTCGATCAGTGGCCTTTGTTATACTCGATCAGGGCCTTTTGTTATACTCGATTAGGGGACTTTTGTTATACTCGATGAGGACTTTGTTATATTCGATGAAGGGACTTTGTTATACCGATCATGGGCATCTTTGTTATACTCGATGAGGGGCCTTGCTATAATTCTCGATGAGGGACTCGTTATACTCCGGGATCAGGGGATCTCTTGTTATACTCGATCAAGGGACTTGTTATATTCGATGAGGGACTTTGTTATAATTTCCGGATCATGGGATCTTGTTATACCTGATGAGGGGCCTTTGTTATACTCGATTAGGGACTTTGTTATACCTGATGAGGGACTTTATATTCGATGGAGGGACTTTTTATACTGATCATGGGACTTGTTATACCTCGATGAGGGGCCTCGTTATACTTGATGAGGGACTTTGTTATACTCATGATCATGGGACTTTTGTTATACTCGGATCAGGGACTTTTGGATATATTCGAGATGAGGAACTTTGTTATACTCTCGATCATGGGACTTTGTTATACTCTGATCAGCCTTTGTTATACCTCGATCAGGGGACTTTGTTTTCTCTTTGACCAGGGGAGTTGGTTATACTGTTCAGGGGACTTTGTTTATACTCATCAGGGACTTGTTACTCGGTGAGGGGACTTGTTACACTCGGATCAGGGACTTTGTTAACCCTGATCAGAGGCCTTTGTTATACTCCGGATCAGGGACTTTGTTATACTCGATCAGGAACTTCTTTGAAATACCGATCAGGCCCTTTGTTATACTCATTCAGGCGCCTTTTGTTATATCTGGACAGTTTTGTTATACTCTCTGGACCAGAGGACTTTGTTATACTCGATCATGGGATCTTTGTTATACCTGATGAGGGCCTTGTTATACGCGCGATGAGTATCTTTTGTTCTACTCGATCAGGGGACTTTGTTATACCCGATCAGGGTGACTTTGTTATATTCGATGAGGGGACTTTTGTTATACTCGATCATGGAACTTTGTTATACCTCGATCAGGGCCTTTTGTTATACTCGATCAGGGCCTTTGTTATACTCTCGATCAGGAACTTTGTTATACTCATTCAGGGACTTTGTTATCTTCGATGAGGGGACTTGGTTATACCTCGGGATGAGGACTTGATCTACCTGATGAGGGGACTCTGTTATCCTCGTTCAGCGGACTCCTGTAATACTCGATCAGGGACTTTGTTATACCTTAAAAGTGGCCTTGTTAGCGGCCTTTAGAGGCCTGCTGAAAAACCTGATGAGGAGATTCTTTGTTATACTCGGGATCGGGGGATCTTGTTACACCTCGGATTAGGCAGTCTGTTATACTCGAGGAGGGACTCGTTATATTCTGATATGGGCCTTGTTATACTCGATCAGGGGATCTTGTTGTACTCGAAAAGGGCTCTCTTTGTTATACTCTCTTTAGAGGCCTTGCTATCCTCGAACAGGGGCCTTTGTTAAGCCTGCTGATCGCTGGGCCTTTGTTATTCTCGATTAGAGGACTCTTGTTAAACTCGATGAGAGACTTTGTTATACCTGATCAGGGGCCTCGCTATACCTTCCGGGATCAGGGGCCTTTGTTACCCTGATCAGGGCCTTTTGGTTATTCTCGATTAGAAGACCTTGTTAAACTCGATGAGGAGATTCTTTGTTATACCTGATCAGGGACTTTGTTATATTCGATGAGGGGACTGTTACCGGACCATGGAGTTTGTTATGCTCGATCAGGGGCCTTTTGTTATACTCCGGATCAGGGCCTTTATTATACACGATCAGGGGACTTTTTGTTATACTCTCGATCAGGGACTTTTTATTCTCGATCGTGGCTGGCTATATTAGATCCAGGGGCTTTATACCCGATCAGGGAGCTTTGTTATACTCGATCAAGGGCCTTTTAGTTATACCTGTTCAGGCGCCTTTGTTATATTCCGATCAGGGCCTTTGTTATACTCGACCAGGGATTTTATTATACTCGGGATCAGCTTTGTTAAACTCGATCAGGGCCTTTATACTAATTCAGGGACCTTTGTTATACTCGATTAGGGGACTTTGTTATACCTGATGAGGGACTTTTGTTATATTCGATGAAGGGACTTTGTTATACTCGATCATGGACTTTGTTATACCCGATGAGGGGCCTTTGTTATACTCGATGAGGGGACTCTGTTATACTCGATCAGGGGACTTTGTTACTCGATCAAGGGACTTTTGTTATATACGATGAGGGGACTTTTATTATACTCGATCATGGGACTTTTTGTTATACTCGATGAGGGGCTTTATACCCGATGAGGGGGCTTTGTTCGATTTGATCAGGGACTTTTGTTATACTCCGATCAGGGACTTTTATATATTCGATGAGGAACTTTGTTATACTCGACTATGGGACTTTTGTTATAATCGATCAGGGCCTTTGTTATACTCGCTGATCAGGGACTTGTTTTCCTCGACCAGGGGAGTTTGTTATACTCGATCAGGGACTTTGTTATACCTCGATCAGGGACTTTATACTCGGTGAGGGACTTTGTTATACCCGATCAGGGGACTTTGTTAACCTCGATCAGAGGCCTTTTGTAATACTCGGATCAGGGACTCCTGTTATATCTGGATCAGGAACTTTTGAAATACTCGATCAGGGCCCTTTGTTATACTCGTTCAGGCACCTTTGTTATATTCGATCAGGGGCCTTTGTTATACTCGACCAGAGGACTTTGTTATACTCGATCATGGGACTTTGTTGTACTCGATGAGGGGCCTTTGTAATACGCGATGAGGGGACTTTGTTCTACTCGATCAGGGGACTTTGTTATACTCGATCAGGGTGAATTTGTTATATTCGATGAGGGGACTTTGTTATACTCGATCATGGAACTTTGTTATACTCGATCAGGGGCCTTTGTTATACTCGATCAGGGGCCTTTGTTATACTCGATCAGGGAACTTTGTTATACTCGATCAGGGGACTTTGTTATATTCGATGAGGGGACTTTGTTATACTCGATGAGGGGACTTTGTTCTACTCGATCAGTGGACTTTGTTATACTCGATTAGGGGACTTTGTTATATTCGATGAGGGGACTTTGTTTATATTCGATGAGGGGACTTTGTTATACTCAATCATTGGACTTTGTTATACTCGATCAGAGGCCTTTGTTATACAAATATCAAAGGCCTTTGTTATACTCGATCAGGGAACTTTGTTATACTCGATCAGGGGACTTTCTTATACTCGATCAGGGGACTTTCTTATACTCGTTCAGGGGATTTTGTTATACTCGATCAGGGGACTTTGTTATACTCGATGAGGGGGCTTTGTTATACTCGATCAGGCGAATTTGTTATACTCGATGAGGGGCCTTTGTTAAACTCGATGTGAGGCCTTTGTTATACTCGATCAGGGGACTTTGTTATACTCGATCAGGGGACTTTGTTACACTCGATTAGGGCAGTCTGTTATACTCGAGGAGGGGACTCTGTTATACTCGATAAGGGGCCTTTGTTATACTCGATTAGGGGACTTTGTTGTACTCGAAAAGTGGCCTTTGTTATACTCTTTTAGAGGCCTTTGTTATAATCGAACAGGGGCTTTGTTAAACTCGATCAAAGGCCTTTGTTTTTCTCGATTAGAGGACTTTGTTAAACTCGATGAGGAGACTTTGTTATACTCGTTCAGGGGAGTTTGTTATACTCGATCAGTGGCCTTTGTTATACTCGATGAGGGGCCTTTGTTATACTCGATTAGGGGACTTTGTTATACTCGATGAGGGGACTTTGTTATATTCGATGAAGGGACTTTGTTATACTCGATCATGGGACTTTGTTATACTCGATGGGGGCCTTTGTTATACTCGATGAGGGACTCTGTTATACTTCGATCAGGGGACTTGTTATACTCGATCAGGGACTTTGTTATTTTCGATATGGGGGACTTTGTTATACTCGATCATAGACTTTGTTATACTCGATCAGGGGCCTTTGTTATACTCGATGAGGGGACTTTGTTCTATTCGATCAGGGGACTTTGATATACTCGATCAGGGGACTTTGATATATTCGATGAGGGAATTTTGTTATACTCGATCATGGGACTTTGTTATAATCGATGAGGGGCCTTTGTTATATTCGATCAGTGGACTTTGTTTTCCTCAACCAGGGGAGTTTGTTATACTCGATCAGGGGACTTTGTTATACTCGATTAGGGGACTTTGTTATACTCGGTGAGGGGACTTTGTTATACTCGATCAGGGGACTTTGTTAACCTCGATCAGAGGCCTTTGTTATACTCGATCAGGGAACTTTGAAATACTCGATCAGGGCCCTTTGTTATACTCGTTCAGGCGCCTTTGTTATATTCGATCAGGGGCCTTTGTTATACTCGACCAGAGGACTTTGTTATACTCGATCAAGGGACTTC
>NW_024719773.1:0-22228 GCF_018991925.1 Homarus americanus | reverse complement strand
TAATATTGATTGGATCTAATTAGAGAAGTAAAAACAACTGCTCATTAATCTCTTGGAGTAACAACAATAACCTTCGTCATTACCAGAAGCAATAACCCAACTTGGGCTGTAACACTGAGCTGTTCTTTACCACATGTTGTCTGCCTAAGTTGTGATCCTAGAGTTAAGTAGATATTATTTCTATAAGCCAACCTTCCACAGCACTCCAGGCCTGTTTCCACACACACACACACACACACACACACACACACACACACACACACACACACACCTGTAAAATGATACCGACAGTCGACAGTCAAAGTTTATCAAGACAGTAATATGAACAAGGTTACCCCCAGTTTCTCACCCCTGTTAAGCGTTGGTTTGATCCAGATAACTTAAACGGGGGAAAATCAAGCTAAATTTTTCCATGTTATGATTTAGAAAGTTTCAGTACTGACAAGACAGACAGACACAGACAGACAGGCAGGCAGGCAGGCAAGCAGACAGACAGACAGACAGACAGACAGACAGGTAATGGTCATGAGGATTATTACCTACCTGTGGCATTAATGATTTACCTGTTGGCTTTCCTTCCTAGATACATTAACTTTTTTTTTAATCTTGAACCGAAGTGATGATCAAGGCTACACTAAGATGTTACTTTTAGAGATTTTAATTCTTCCTTTTGCTGGTCAGGTCATTATTTCGGATCATTTGGGGATACAGGGGTTCAAGCACCGCCATTTTGTTGATGTCTCGGGTCACGACATGGCCGGCCGCCCACAGTGCCACAACACGGAGGGCGGCGGCGGCACTCCTGACCTCTGATCAATACATGTGTGTGTGTGTGTGTGTTAAGCAGTTGAACTAGGCTTATAATTTTCGAGGGTTATAATTAGTTTCAATATCCATCGGTAATATTTACACCTTTATTCGGAAATATCAGGTACAGTGACTTCTAGTGACTCTTACAGTGACTTACAGTGACACAGTATGGTGCAGCAACCAGTGATTATGGTGTAATATGATACTTCAAGTCTTCCTAGTATAAAAAGATGTTCATTTAAACACTATACATATGAAATTATACACATCTAAAAGGTACAAAGTCAGTTATTGCCACATATTGATACATAATATAGCCATGGGTTATATTTCCTTGTTGCCATATTGGTATTTCTTGCCAAAACAGAATCACTAAGTAATTATAACTTACCTGTGCAAAGAAATGATTATCTTAAGTGGATGGTAAGCTTATTGATGGTAGACATAGATGTTATTGTGATTCATTATAGGTTCTGAGATAATGTTATCGTCATTGTCACTTAACCTCAGTATAATGTGTTAAACCTTAGACTGAAAATTGAATACTTCTGACAAGGTTTCATATGGTATTTCAGGCTACACAAACAGTCTGGAATCTCACAGGAATAACCTTATTCATCAGGCTGATACAATACTTTGGTGACAGAAGAAATTAATCAGTATTTATTATTGAACACACTGACTGGTGTTAAACCTGTGTTAATAATTTGAATCTCGGTTTATTTTGCATCGTGGTTGTCGTAGTGAAAATATTGAATCTAATTTTAATAGAGAAATAGATTGTTTTATGGAAGAGATGGGAATAAATTTATATGAGAATTAGTATGGGAAAGTAAGGGGGTATGCCTATCTAGTTATACAGGTAAAGGTGTGTTTCTGTGTCATGTAAACAGTGATTTGATGTCGTGGTAGTTTATTGTACGAAGATTATTGATCATTAGTGATAAAAATAGTTATAGGTCGATTTATCTTTCGAGTTGTCATGTTTTTCTATTTTCTTATCGGAATTCTTATTATTATTTGCAGGTCTGTTATTTTTCATTCACTCTTTCGATCGTTCCTTGTTCATTCTACACTTCATGATATTACGTAAGGTCATTCAATTAGTCACAGAGGAGGTTAGGTTAGGTTAGGTTAGGCTAGGCTAGGCTAGGCTAGGCTAGGCTAGGCTAGGATAGGCTAGGCTGGGTTAGGCTAGGCTAGGCTAGGCTAGGCTAGGCTAGGCTAGGCTAGGCTAGGCTAGGCTTGGCTAGGTAAGGTAAGGTAAGGTAAGGTAGGTAGGTTAGGTTAGGTTAGGTTAGGCTAGGCTAGGCTAGGTTAGGTTAGGTTAGGCTAGGTTAGGTAAGGTAGATTAGGTTAGCATTCCAATGTTTAGCCTTCAATTAAAAAAACAAAATGGGAGAGGGAGGTGGCAGGCAGCTATCAAACAGGGAGGTACTGCCGCCTGGGGAGATATTGAAAGCATAATGTGTTGCAGGGTTTCAATTATTTATTTTACCATTGACAACAAAACATATATCGTTTCTCACTTTTGATCTGTTTTATTTTGTCCATTTCTGTATTTATTTATGATTTAATTTTTTTTTTCGTCTCTTAAGCCTCGATTTCGGTCGATCACCTGAGTCCGGGTAGCCACAGGTGACCCAAGCGGCAGTAACCACATAACATTTTCAAGTAAGTTATTTAATTTAAAAGAAAACAAAATCGTCCTTTACATGCATACGTACTAAGACATGGTAGATGGTAGTATTGGTAAGGAATAGTTTGGTCTGTGTATTGAAGAGTAATGTGTTGTTAAGTAGTCATGATGTTGTTGTGGTCGAGGACAGGCACCATAAGGAAAGTGTCTTAATATTGTTTGTCTACACTTGACTCTGGAGAGCGTCTGTGTACTGGAGCTTCTGAAGAATATGTGTCTTAGGTCCACAAGACTTGATTATTTTGTTTACATTGACCCATCAAATAGAAGATGGTGAACATAAGGTAACTCATAGGTGTAGATGGTGTATTGTGGAACATAGGCAACACCTGGTAATATCTGATGACCAGGTGTGTTGATGTATTGGAAGTAATTAGTCAATGTTGTTATGTCGTTAGCTTCGTGTGGTTGTGTTTATAGCTTCAGGCAGTTAACCTTGTACAGTGACAGTTACTAACAAGAGGTTGATGATCGTTAAGGTAATCAATAATACGTACAGCTACATTATGGTAATTACTGTTATTTTTGAGGAACCTTTCATAGTATATGTACTTATCCATGTAATGAACCAAGACCGCACTGGTGGATCACTGGCCAAGACCACACTGGTGGATCACTGACCAAGACCACATTGGTGGATCACTGGCCAAGACCACACTGGTGGATCACTGGCCAAGATCACACTGGTGGATCACTGGCCAAGACCACACTGGTGGATCACTGACCAAGACCACATTGGTGGATCACTGACCAAGACCACATTGGTGGATCACTGGCCAAGACCACACTGGTGGATCACTGGCCAAGACCACACTGGTGGATCACTGGCCAAGACCACACTGGTGGATCACTGGCCAAGACCACACTGGTGGATCACTGGCCAAGACCACACTGGTGGATCACTGGCCAAGACCACACTGGTGGATCACTGGCCAAGACGTTACTCTAAACAGATTAATTCTTCCTTTTGTTGGTCAGGTCAACATTTAGGACCATTTAGGGATACAGGAGGTCAGGCGCCGCCATCTTGTTTACGTCCCGGGTCACGACATGGCCGGCCGCCCACAGTGCCACAACACTGAGGAGGGCGGCG
This sequence comes from Homarus americanus, assembly GCF_018991925.1. Classification (NCBI taxonomy): domain Eukaryota; kingdom Metazoa; phylum Arthropoda; class Malacostraca; order Decapoda; family Nephropidae; genus Homarus; species Homarus americanus. Next base: position 18,626 of record NW_024719773.1, on the reverse strand, counting down.
GCACTCATGGCACTCATCACCCATGACCAGTAAAAACAGTTCTATGTATTATCTGTTCCTTCTGCTGAACAAATAATCAAAACTGAGATCACTTTGTTGTTACCTGCCCAAGTACCTGTTAATGAGGTCAACAGGTAATATCTTACAACTTGCAGCACCTGGATGGAGGCCTAATTTTACCTGTCTTAACATCTGACAATTCCATTATGGCGTCTTCAGGTGTTTTCCTTAATAAATAACAAATACCAACACTGCCTTTTCATTACCTTCCGGATACCTTCTCGGGTTGGCGACTCAGGCCTGGGGACCGTCTCACGTAAATTGCAGGTAACATTATCTTACAGCGACCCAGCAACAGTCAGCGAGGTTAATAGAGTGTTTCACTTAAGGAAGATTGTCTTAAGTGTCAATATATATAATAAAAACCTACGCACAGAGGAAAATAAAGCAAAGTAAATCATAATATTAGTGACAGGGAAAAAATTATCTCTCGCAGTTCAGGGAAAATTATCTGTATTTTTCCTGAAGTAATTTATTTTTTTACCCTGCCAGCTAGTAAATGGACTTACTCAAGACTATACGTGTTTGAAGACCTCAGTTAAGGCACAGACATGCACACAAACAAACACCAATTAAATAAAATCAACTGTGTGTTTTTTTTTACATAAACTTGTCAATACGATACACCAAAAGAGGTAGATTATATAATGACCTATAATTATTTCATCATAACACCGAACACTATAATAATCCTAGTGATGTTATATTGTATAATGTTAGGTATTCTAAGCTATTTAATACACTAGTCATGAACAATTAAAACAATAGGGTTTAATTTCTTCAAACTTAATGTGTAAATAAGTAACACAAATTTTAAATATTTATGTTTATGAAAAAAATTAATAAATATGAGGATGTTTATTTAATTTTTTGACTACGGTGATTTACTCTGGGGAAAAAATTACTCTTTCGCCAAATGATTTCATCTACGGCAAAAATAACAAGAAAAAACTGAAAAAATAATGTATTCACTTTTGTTTCGGCAATTTCATCATCGTGACGACACATTTGACACCTGAAGAACACTGTAATGAATTCTTGAACACCACAGAGAACTCTTACTTTGAACACCATGAAGTAATGAACTACTGAACATCAAGAACACTAATAAACAACACTAATGAACCCCTGAACACCATGAACAACACTAATGAACTCTTAAACATCACAGAGAACACTATTGAACTCTTGAACACCATGAACAACACTATTGAACTCTTGAACACCATGAACAACACTATTGAACTCTTGAACACCATGAACAACACTAACATAACTGTGAACACCAAAGCCCTGCAATACATTAATACACTGATGGTTCAAAAAGGCATTAAGTTGCACACAATGTCTTCTTCAATACAGTGTAGACACCCCCCAAAAAAACACTGAAATACGCGTCTCAGTACGCTAGATAAATTACAGGGTGAGGCAAAAGTCGGACAGGCATTTTATTTTTCACTACACTGTAACCATGTTTAATATTGTACATCAGTAAGTTTAGGCAAATGAATAAATAAACATTCTTGTACAGTGTCAATTTTTTTATTTTTTTATTTTTTACTATGATTAGAAATTTCTTTTTCGACTCTTTGATATCTTTGGCACACCCTGTACATCTCTTTCACACACCCTGTACATTTCTTTGGCACACCCTGTACACCTCTTTGGCACACCCTGTACATCTCTTTGGCACACCCTGTACATCTCTTTCACACCCTGTACACCTCTGCCACACCTTGTATATCTGTCATTACACCATACACTCTTCACTTACACCCACGACACCACACCCAACAATTCCCAGGACACCAAACAATACATCCGCTTGCACCCACACGACACTACACAATGCAACCACACCACAACCACACCACATACCAATAATTCCCAGACCACAACACAACCCATTTCTACACCACTAGCTTACACCCAGGACACGACACGGTAATATCACATAGGGGGACCAGGCTTATACCTCATTAGTGTTAATTATCTCCGGGTTATGTGTGGTAATTGTGCCTGATAATTACCGAATATGACAGTTGTTTTCATGCACTGACAGATTTCATGACAGTTGTATACATGCACTGACAGATTTCATGACAGTTATATACATGTGTAATTTATCTCATGACATTATTATACAATTTTTCACTAATTCATCTCTCATACCTATCCATGGCCACACAATCAGTTCAAACACTCAAAAGTCATGAACATATATCATGAAAACTATTGAGAATATTTACAAAAAAAAAGTAAAAAAAATCCACTTGTGTTCATTATTGCAAATCATCAACTGTGTGTGCAATACCAGGAAGTCTGCAATACGTCACATGTTTCTGCAAAGTTGTTGTGTTCTCTCTTCGTTGCAGCGATTGGTTAGGTTAGGTTAATCCCAGGAGTGCGAGGTTAATCCCAAAGTAAGAGATTAACTACCACATACCACCTGATTACCACCAAACACCTCCTGATTATCACCAAACACCTCCTGATTACCACCAAACACCTCCTGATTACCACCAAACACCTCCTGATTACCACCAAACACCTCCTGATTACCACCAAACACCTCCTGATTACCACCAACTCTCCCCAGACCCCAGCATTAGGTTAAGTTCATGACATCAACACAGTCATCATTATCGACTATCAATTCTTATAACCTTCCCACTCCTGTAGGTGAGGTCAAGCCACTGCAGGTGAAGTCAAGCCAGTGTAGGTGAGGTCAAGCCACTGCAGGTGAAGTCAAGCCAGTGTAGGTGAGGTAAAGCCAGCGATGTAAGATCCCAGAGGTCCATGTCACGCCCTGTACATCTGCTACACCATGTACATCTCCTCCACACCCTGTATATCTCTACCACACCCTGTACATTTCGACCACACTCTGTACACATGTCACACCCTGTACATCTCTACCACACCCTGTACAATTCACAAAAGGCTAAAATCTGACGAGAGGAAGATTATGTCTACAGTATGTCTTGAATGTTAAGTCATGTGTCTATTGATTGTAAAAGTTAAGGTTGTAGATGAAATTATACATATATTGACGGAAAAGTGACTAGAATATTGTGTAGTTTCAGTATCCTCAATTTTTTTCTTCATAACTACATAAAGGATTTAATTATATACCTGTAGGCTTCCGTGTTGACATTGAAACCTAGCATCGTATTATTTTGTTTACATTTGTACCTTGTATCTAGGTTATCACTGGCCCATATTAGTGTTGGCTCTGGTACCTAAGCTCACTGTTGCTATCCCATGACTCTGCAATGGTTATGGAATGATGGTAAGGTTCGAGAGTCAATATTTTGGTGTATTTTACTTGATTGTGACATCTTGAAATATCTTAAAAAAATAAAAATTGGTGTGCACTTATTATAAAATGTTGCATAATGGTTGCAAGTTATATACCTCAAGACTACTACAATAGCTACACAGTAAACCAATCTTAGTTACACCTCGAATTATTCTCAATCACCTGAATATGAATTAAGAAACCAAACTCATAAAAACACGGAAATATAAACAAAAATAATATAAATTTAGATTCCTACCAACACACTCTAATATCACTCACTCACTCACTCACACTCAACACAAGAAAAGGTGAGTTTTCCTTCAATTTATGTAGTTTTTAATATAAATTTATGTCGCTTTATATGGAGTTTAATTTCGACTACATAAAATTCCTAACAAATAAATAAATAATTAAATAAACAAAAGACTAGGGAGGTAACATTACCAACTAGCATCAATAATCTCACCTTAAGTAGTTGGTAAGCTAGTTAATTGCAGTTCAAATAAGACACTATTATTAACAAGGACTATTATTAACTAGGTACTCAGCCCATAATAATATTTAAGTGACTGAGGCATTGAGGTGACCTGAGGAAGCTGTTGGGCGTGATTGTAGTTACTATTCTGTGGACGTGGGCGTGATTTTTAATATACTGTGGCTGTGGGCGTGATTTTTAACATACTGTGGCTCTGATTTTTAATATACCGCGGCTGTGGGCGTGATTTTTAATATACTGTGGCTGTGGGCGTGATTTTTAATATACTGTGGCTGTGGGCGTGATTTTTAATATACTGTGGCTGTGGGTGTGATTTTTAATATACTGTGGCTGTGGGCGTGATTTTTAATATGCTGTGGCTGTGGGCGTGATTTTTAATATACTGTGGCTGTGAGCGTGATTTTTAATATAATGTGGCTGTGGGCGTGATTTTTAATATACTGTGGCTGTGGGCGTGATTTTTAATATACTGTGGCTGTGGGCGTGATTTTTAATATACTGTGGCTGTGGGGGTGATTTTAGTTATTATATTGTGGCTGTGGGCTTGACCTTAATTACATTGTGGCGGCGATCCTGGTTTTAATTACCATAAGGTACCATTAATCCACCTACGATATAATCCCATTAAACCACCATCAATAACTCCTTCTAGCATTATCCAATCTAATTACCGTCTACAGTAAACAAAATAACAGCATAAATACAAATACAAAATACATAACACTACAGCCACAACAGGACTAAACCTTTTATGGGCGGCCTCTCTGAACTGCGCATTTCTGGTTACAGGAAGAGAGGGTAGGGAGAAGGAGCAAGGAGGAGGGGGGGGAAGGAGAGGGTATGAAAGAAGGAAGGGGAGGGGGTGGGGAGAGGGGGGGTAAGGGAGAGGGTAGGAAAGAAGGAAGGGGAGAGGGGTGGGGAGAGGGGGGTGTTTAAGGGTTAAGGGAAGTAGGTAATGAAGGGATCATGAGTCAATATGGATGTATGATCTGTCGTATAAAAATAAATTAAATAAACTAAATCAACTAAAAATCCTAAGCTGGCCACAACAAAAAGTAGCCCATAAGCATTGTAGCTGTATGTAAGATAAAATAATAAAAAAAACCCCTCAATATTGGACACTAATTCAACCCCTTCCCTTTACTCCCCCTACACCACCCCCCTCTCCTCCCCCCTCCCTTCAACCCCCTTCAATTCTCCTTCCTCCTCCGTTCTCATGGTATTGACTATCGAGCGCACCTCCGGACGAATGCCGCGCAGGTCCAGAATATTTTTTTTCCTCTGCACTCTCCATAACGCAATACAGAGATGTGTGTGTATAAGTAATAACCAGGTGTATTACTGTGATATCTAATGAATAAATAGAGTTTAGTATTGTTGTTGTTGTGTTGAGAAAGTTTGTTGATAATTTTATTTTTGTTAGTTTGTCTTTTGTTTTACTCTCTCTCTCTCTCTCTCTCTTCCTCTTCATTCATCATATTTTCCTCTTCATTCATCATATTTTCCTTCTCCTGTCCACACTTTCTCTTATCTTTTTCCCTAGTTATTCTACACCCAAGATTATCACTCATTTACTTCACATGTTTCTTTCCTTATTATCAGTAAAAAAAAATCATAAACGACAAAAAAACAAAACAAACATAGTAAGCATTAAAGACTCAATTTTATTCTCTTGATAAAAAATAACATTGTCAGTTAGTGTCATAAAACCATTGGCAAGACTTTCAAAGGGAATTTTATTGGTGTGTTTACGAGCAAGTAATTGACACACACTCAAAACACGCACGTACATAAACATACACACATAAAAACATTTAAAACACAAATGAAAACATACACGCAGATACACACACACACCTATAAATCATCTTAGTATGTGTACACTCGGGGCAGGGCAGGTACAGCAAGGTGAGGAGGAGGAGGAGGCAGGTGTCCACCGACCAGGTATGCCGATAGTCTGGTGATAATGTGGGTAAAACTGGGGTGGGTGTGTGTGTGTGTGTGTGTGTGTGTGTGTGTGTGTGTGTGTGTGTGTGATCTCATGTTTAATTCTTGTAAGGTATGTGTCACCTAGCCGGCCATTTTGTTTACATTTTTCGGTCGCTCTAAAATACCATTAAAACAATATTGAGTAAAAACGTTTGGCTCAACTGATGATCTCAAACATGTCCCAACATTTTTTTGCCTCAACTCCACATTCTGTAACTCATTTAGGTAGATGTCCCTCACTACACATACACTGGACTATGTGTAATGTTGCAGCTAATGTGTTATCAAGATATTGCACAATATAAGTTCATGTGTGGTCATTATTATATCAAACGGAGGAATTTTAAAGAGCTATTACACCACCTGTATCATTAGTTGTCGCCAGGTGAAGGAATGTTTAGGTAGATTATATTTTATTTACTGTAATTAAAGTTTCAATACCTAAGACGTTCCACGAAAAGAGTCTTTCAACCTCAGGTAAGGTCTTAAGACTTTCTACTCTAGGTCTTACACCCTGGAGTAGCTGTATCGTCCACATAGGTAATTACTCCACAAGTAACTACAAGTTACACCTTGATGTAATACTTCATTTACTGCCAAACTTTATAGGGAAATATTTTTTCACAAAGAATTTCAAGTTACAATTTCACATAATAAGTCTCATTACAAACGTTCCTTCGGCCTACTGTTAAACTTTGCAATGTCAAGATATTTTTTTCACTGCAGAGGAAAGTATCCATCATCATCACCACACACACACACGCAAAGACAAAACTCCTGTATCCAGATTCTCAAAAGTTTATAAATTAAATTCTTCCCTAAAATTAAACAGACAATACATCTATTTATCATAGAGTATGTGAACAATATCGACGCCATATTGGTTACCACCTTTGAGTCATATAATTAGTTAGCTACATAGTGTTAATTATTTAGTTAAATAGGAAAAAATAATCTACTAGCGTGTATTGTGACCAAAATAAATCAACATTGTATTTACTTTCTCCTCCAGGGGGCACTAAGTCTAGAAAAATGACACAATTGACATCTACATAAAGTGACTGACCAAGGGTAGATATTGGCTACCTTTTGTGTTACTTTGAGGTCGTAAGAACACACAGAGCTGCTCTTAAGGATGTTTACCACAATACACCTCAACCAGTTTCTCATTCACTAAGGTCAAACAATAAATCTGGTTCACAAGATACACCGTAAATTTTATTAGAATACAATAATCAATTACTGTATTATTGTATTGAGGCGAATAGTCTTATGGTGTTAAGATGTGTTCTTAAGCCACGATGGTAAACAAAAGGTATTCAATATCTGCCTTGGTTGACGATGATCTGTAGACGTTAGCAAGTCCTCCTCCTCCTGCTCTCGAGTAAGGTAAGGAAGGCCTCACCTGACCAAAATTGTTAATTAAGATAGATTACCTGAAGATTAACCCTCCCAGTTTATTTCAACTAATGATTAACCTAACGCTACCTGGGAAGTTAAGTTAGGTTAGGTTAGGGTAGGTCAGGTCAGGTCAGGCAGTGCCAGTGTAGTTAATCTTGAGGTTAAATAAACTAGAGGCTAATCTTGACATGAGCCACTAAGACACTTTGACGGAGGCGGTTACGTACAACAGGAAAGCTCTGATAACTTATAATGTACAGTATATACCGTTTAAGTTGCGTCAGCAGCTCTATACACCACTTATTGACTTACTCATTCACTACCGTAGAAATATTTACTTCTCTAACGGGTTTCTATATGGTTCCCAGTCATTATAATACGACCTTGTAAAATGAAATGATCTAAATTAAGCTAAACTTATCCAAATTAAACTTATTAGCTAACAAATCCTTCTAAAACACGATATATGCAAATCAAAAGTTCTAAACTCAACTTAACTTATCGTAATATAACTATTATAACTAAACCATTTTAATTAAACCAAACCTAAACACCTCAAGTGCCACAAACAGAAGGAAAAACACCTTTAATATTATCGTGTAAGAGGCCCCTGTAACCCACTAACTCCAGGTAATGCATCTATATCAATCTACCTGCGTCGGAAGCTCTATACGTGACTATGATCGTTACCCACTGCTGGAGAACATTTGTACTTCTATAATTACCCCTGGAGAAACAATGCACCAATTTACGATTTATTTATTTTATTTTTCATTTATTTTTATTCTTGGTCCATACTGTAAACACCGCCCGCTTGTGAGTCCCGTCAGCCATTTTGTTCTAACTTTCGGGGATTCTAAAATAAACTATAAATGAATAAATAAATAAATAAATAAATAAAACAAGCATCTTTTGTTTTTCTAACCCATGAGCTGTGAGTCATCATTATATATACTTCAACATTACTGTAAACTAAGGCTAGAGAGGGTGTGTACAGTACTAGTGGAGCTAAGACGAGAAGGTATTTCAAATCCCTAAAGGGTTTTACAAGTGGAGAGTCTTACAAGTGGAGGGTCTTACAGGTGGAGGGTCTTACAAGTGGAATAAAATGCGACAGAATATACCCACACATCCGTAATCCTAACCCATCCCAACAAATCCCAACCCAACCCAACCCAACCTTATCCTACCCTCAGCTTCACCACAGTACACAAAGTCATTCTTGGTATCAGAGTGACGCATAAACACCCTGTATCGCCTAAGACACATTTGAATCGGATGGTTCGTTGACGGTTTTATTTCTTCGGTATAAACCAGTGAAGCAATTAGTTCGTGGGAACAGTGAGTCAAAATACTTCACATCAGCTTCGATTACGACCTCCAGCTGATATTTACTTCTGTTGTCTATATCAATCACATCTTATAATGAAAACAAAAATATGGTTAGTTACTTAAAAATGAAAATAAATCATACTTAGATACTTAGGAGTGGGGAAAAAAGATACTTAAGATACTTAAAAATGAAAACACTCTTTGATACTTAAATTAGGACAAAATAAACGGACATAAAGATTTAACTATGAGCGGTGGATATTACGACATGTACCGGCTATCAATACAGAGGCGCTATTTAGCCGTGAAGTTCTCTCAGAAACCCAACAAGACAATATGTGGTCACGTAAAATTTTCAGGTTAATTTTTAACACCATCCGTCATTTTAAACCTTGGCACCTGTAGATTAAGAAAATATATGGTGATATTTTTTCTGATGAGATAAAGGTCGTATTTGTCCAGAGAAGTAAGAGAGGAAAAAAATCACTTGAGAGGCATGACGCACAGAGTGTCTAAGGTGATAAAAGATCATACACTACCATTTGGGTTTTCAAATTAAGTTCATTACATAAAATATCAAACTCATAAAGATTACAAAAGAACAGAACACCATGAGCTCTCTACAGCTATTGTCAGCTGTCAATATGCTGATGTACAGAAGCTACACAATGTTATTGGTGACTGTAATCCCAGGAAAATGATGCTCTTATAAACTTGGTAACTGGAGCTGTAATGCCAGAAAATGCCAAATATGACAATCTATGTGCATATGAAGTTGGAAGACAAAATTATGAAAATTTTGTCAAGGAACGTATTGTTGGTCCATTGAGCATCTGGGAAAAGCTGTCCAAGGTTAATCTACTGTCGTGGAAAGCAGCAAATAAGACTTCAACCATCAAATTGCTATCACAAGTTATAGAACTTAAGCAGGACATACAGTATATGCATCACAGAAGGGCAGCACTGTACATATCAAGTCACCAGACACTGATGTGTTTGGCATATTAAAGCAGCCTCAACTTGGAGAAAATACAAGTATGATAACAGGAACTGGTGAGCGACGACACATTGGGCAGAGAGCCTTACAGGTTTCCATGCCTTCACAGGATCTGACTGCATTGGAAAATTTGTTGGCAAAGGAAAGAAAGCATGTTGGAGCACTTTGATGAAATCTAACACAAAAGTCCTAGATGCATTCAAGATGCTGAGTAGACCAAATGCCCTCCAGCAGACATGTACAGTATTGGTCTAGAGGAATTTGTATTTAAGCTCTACTGTCCACGAATGACTTTCACTAAACTGTCAAAACTTAGATGGCATCTCTTCAAGATAACGCAGGCAGAAGCTGGAGAACTACCAGCGACTGCAGCAACTCTAAAGTATCATATATTGAGAGGAAGGTATCAAGCTCTTCTGTGGTCTTGTGATGCAGACAGTGAAATGCTTTCACAATTAGAGCATGGCTGGAAGATTGACAATGACTGTTTCATACTAGTAATATCAGACCAACCACCAGCTCCAGAAGCAATCACAGAACTTGTTAAATGTGGATGTGGCGTCAGGAAATGTGGATCATTGTCATGTTCATACAGAAAGAATCAGAAAGAATAGCATGACATGCACCGAGATGTGTAACTGTCAAGCAGATGATGAGAAATGCCTAAACAAGGTGAAGGAATCTGTTGTACACAGAAGACTCTGATGACGAGGACTGAAGCAATGTCGTAAATAATAACTTGTGACTTGTATACACATGATGTATAACACTACAAACTTTTAATAAATATAAAACGGTGGTTCTAAGCTTTTCAGATAATGGTAATAAGTATATGTTTAATTTCCAGTATTTGTCTTTAGCAATTAATTTTACTTACTGCAATCTCTTCTTTGCCAGAGACAGGATGGCATATATGAGCAGCCATGTTTGTAACACACTTAAGATATTATAACAGCATTCATAATATATTACGTTAAATTGTAATGATATAATACTACATGTTCATAGGTTATTAGTCATGTTTTAAGTTACTTAGGAGTTAATGGTAATACGTCTGTGGTTCATTACGCCGCTCTTTGATAAAACTTCTTTAATGGCATAAAACTTATAATAAACCGTTCAGAAAAAATTACACCACAGTTCCTTAACATAGTTTATAAGGATTATTACGATGTATGGTGTCAAAAATTAACATGAAATTTTTACGGGATTACTTAAGCTCCTACACTAAAACCTGCCGACCTAACCTAACCTTTTTTACCCACCTCCACATAATCTACCTGACATAACTAACTAACCTGACATAATCTAACCTAACCTGACATAATCTAACCTAACCTGACATAATCTAACCTAACCTGACGTAATCTAACCTAACCTGACATAATCTAACCTAACCTGACATAATCTAACCTAACCTGACATAATCTAACCTAACCTGACATAATCTAACCTAACCTGACGTAATCTAACCTAACCTGACATAATCTAACCTAACCTGACATAATCTAACCTAACCTGACATAATCTAACCTAACCTGACATAATCTAACCTAACCTGACATAATCTAACCTAACCTGACATAATCTAACCTAACCTGATGTAATCTAACCTAACCTGACATAATCGAATCTAACCTGACATAATCGAACCTAACCTCCCCGTCTGACATAAGCTAACCTAATCAAACCTAACTTTCCCACCTACCGACCGTAACCTATCTACTTATTACCTACCTAACCTAACTTAACCCAACCTGACGTAATCTAACCTAACCTATTGAAACATAAATTTACCACCTACCTCATCTAACACCACTTTGTAATCTCTTTGCGCTACCGCTCACAGGATGAGTATGGGGGGCACAATAAACTAGCCTCTAAGTTGCAAAATTAACAAAACTAACCTAACCTAACCCAACCTGACTTAACCTAACCTGATCTGATCTATCCAACTTAAACATCTTAGAATATATAATAAAGCCGCTAGGTTAATTTAGGCTAAATATGGTTGATTCATATTTCGTTTTGACAGAAATTCCCGGCAAAATAACGTATCTATATTGAGAACCACCGCCATGTTGGTTCCACGTTGGTTCCACGTTAACAAGACGGATACACTACAGAATAACCGGCGTTCGTTTAACCTCAATTACTACAGTTTACTTTATAATCTTACTTCACAATCTTCACTACATCTCACTTCACAATCTTCACTACATCTCACTTCACAATCTTCACTACATCTCACTTCACAATCTTCACTACATCTCACTTCACAATCTTCACTACATCTCACTTCACAATCTTCACTACATCTCACTTCACAATCTTTACTACATCTCACTTCACAATCTTCACTACATCTCACTTCACAATCTTTACCACATCTTACTTCACAATCTTTACCACTTCTTACTTCACAATCTTCACTATATCTCACTTCACAATCTTCACTACATCTCACTTCATAATCTTCACCACATCTCACTTCACAATCTTCACTACATCTCACTTCACAATCTTCATTACATCTCACTTCACAATCTTCACTACATCTCACTTCACAATCTTCACTACAACTCACTTCACAATCTTCACTACATCTCACTTCATAATCTTCACTACATCTCACTTCACAATCTTCACTACATCTCACTTCACAATCTTCACTACATCTCACTTCACAATCTTCACTACATCTCACTTCACAATCTTCACTACATCTCACTTCACAATCTTCACTACATCTCACTTCACAATCTTCACTACATCTCACTTCACAATACTTCACTTCACATCTTCACACTCTCAACAATCTTCACTACATCTCACTTCACAATCTTCACTACATCTCACTTCACAATCTTCACTACATCTCACTTCACAATCTTCACTTCACAATCTTCACTACACTTCACAATCTTCACTACATCTCACTTCACAATCTTCACTACATCTCACTTCACAATCTTCACTACATCTCACTTCACAATCTTCACTACATCTCACTTCACAATCTTCACTACATCTCACTTCACAATCTTCACTACATCTCACTTCACAATCTTCACTCACTTCACAATCTTTACTACATCTCACTTCACAATCTTCACTTCATCTCACTTCACAATCTTCACTACATCTCACTTCACAATCTTCACTACATCTCACTTCACAATCTTCACTACATCTCACTTCACAATCTTCACTACATCTCACTTCACAATCTTCACTACATCTCACTTCACAATCTTCACTACATCTCACTTCACAATCTTCACTACATCTCACTTCACAATCTTTACCACATCTCACTTCACAATCTTCACTACATCTCACTTCACAATCTTCACTTCATCTCACTTCACAATCTTCACTACATCTCACTTCACAATCTTCACTACATCTCACTTCACAATCTTCACTACATCTCACTTCACAACTTCACTACATCTCACTTCACAATCTTCACTACATCTCACTTCACAATCTTCACTACATGTTACTTCACAACCTCACTACATCTCACTTCACAATCTTCACTACATCTCATTTCACAATCTTCACTACATCTCACTTCACAATCTTCACCACATCTCACTTCACAATCTTCACTACATCTCACTTCACAATCTTCACTACACCTCACTTCACAATCTTCACTACATCTCACTTCACAATCTTCACTAACACCATCCTTCATCACTACATATAACAACATCCATCATCACTACTTATAACACCATCCATCATCATCACTACATATAACACTATCCATCATCACTACATATAACACAATCCATCATCACTACATATAACACCATCCACCATCACTACATATAGAACCATCCATCACGACATATAACACCATCCAACATCACTACATATAACACCAACCATCATCACTACATATAACATCATCCATCATCACTACATATAACTCCATCCATCATCACTACATATGACACCATCCAGCATCACTATATATAACACCACCTATCATCACTACATATAACATCATGCATCATCACTACATATAACAACATCCATCATCACTACATATAAAACCAACCTATCATCACTACATATAATATCATCCATCATCACTACATATAACACCATACAACATCACTACATATAACACCACCCATCATCACTACATATAACATCATCCATCATCACTACATATAACTCTATCCATCATCACTACATATAACACCATCCAGCATCACTACATATAACACCAACCATCATCACTACATATAACATCATGCATCATCATACATCACATATCAACATAAAACCATCCTATCATCACTACATATAACATCATCCATCATCACTACATATAACACCATCCATCACTACATATAGAACCATCCTATCATCACTACATATAATATCATCCATCATCACTACATATAACACCATTCAACATCACTACATATAACACCACCCATCATCACTACATATAACATCATCCATCATCACTACATATAACTCTATCCATCATCACTACATATAACACCATCCAGCATCACTACATATAACACCAACCATCATCACTACATATATCATCATGCATCATCACTATATATAACACCATCCATCATCACTACATATATTACCCTCCTATCATCACTACATATAACACCATCCATCATTACTACATATAACGCCATCCTTCATCACTACATATAACACCATCCATCATCACTACATATTATAACACCATCCATCATCTCTACAAACACCAGTCCTCAACACTATAGTGATAAACAGAGCTTCATTTTGTTGTCAATTTCTTTAAATTCTAACCTTATTAAACCGTAATTCTTTCTGTATGGTCAAATTTTGATTTGACCTCAGTGAGAGAGCTGTTAGTGTCAGTAAATCACAATGGTGTTCCGACGCACTGTAACAAAAGTTTCAAAGGTTGAGGTGAAGCCTTGCCAGGTGAAGGAGAAGGGCCCCCGATCTAACAAACTGCAGACCACAAAGCACACTAAACCTCAAAACAACAAGAAGAAGAAGGAAACTACCACTTTCTGCCATGTACAAAAGGACCAGTACCTGCCATGGGGAGACTACATCTTCACTGGGAAAAAGACAAAGAACAACAAGAAGCGTTGACCCAACATTTCTGATATTTAAAAATAATAAAAAACATTTAATTGATTTTGTTTGTATTATTTATGCTTTTATTATTTTCAACTGTAAACGTGCTGTTTTGGGAATATATTTTGAGTTACATAATATTTAGGTACAGCAGTTTATTTCACTGTATCTCCTTGTGTGAGTGTGTGGGTAGTGTGTGGATAGTGTGTGGGTACTATGGGTGTGTGGGCATTATGGAGAACTAGTCATGGCTAACTGTGACCCTATATACGGGTTACATCGGCCTTAACGCCCTTGTCTCAGCGCTATCTCATATATCCAAATTTCACATATTTGAAAGTATTAGATAACCAAAATATCTGGAAAATATTTAGTTAAAAATACAAATAATAAAACAAAATCGAAAACAGAAAGAAAAAAACAATACCCGTGAAAGTGGAAATAAGGAGGAGGCAGAGCAGACGATACACAGGAAGGCAGTAATCATCATCCCCGTGTGAACCAGCCAGAGAAGAACTCCTTCGCCTCACCGTCCACCCGCGTACGATCAGCTGAGTGAAGTTGCCTCGTGTTGCAGTAAACTTTATCTGTAAAAGGACAATTTACTTTTACTTTTATTGTTTATCTTACTGTTTATAACTGTTTATTTTCTCTTACATAATGTACACTAAGTATGGGAGTGTAGAGTAAGTTATACCGGATGGCAACAAATTCACATTCGTCTTGCAAATATTAAAACATTACCCTAACAACAGTATTGTATAACAACACGAGCTAAAGTGATGTGTAAAAAGGTCCGTTGAAAAAAGAAATATTATTCTTTTAAGTCTTTTTCAGTTTGTTCAGTGTTAACAACATTATAGGTCATATTTCATGCAGTATGCATATACAATGTTTGCTGAAGGTTTAATACCTTTCTGTTTACTGATGATGTAAAACCCTCGTTAAAATACTTTAGAGTCGTTTACAAAATATTTGGTGCGTTTTCCGGAGCATTGTATGTTTTTACAGCATGCGAGGCGGCAGGTATGTGGAGTTTTAAGAGCACTTCACGCTATAGCTCAGTTGGCCACGGATTAGCGAATTACGAACTGAAAATGTTTGGATCGTCATCTGTTTCGTGTAAGCTGTGTCGGACATTTTGTGCTACATTAAAGTCCAGCGATCTGTGGCAGCTGTCGGGCTCCTGCCTGACCACCCTTTGCCTAAGAAGAGCGATTGTCTGAAGGTGTTCGAGTAGTTACTCAATTGTGAAAAAGTGATAGTGAGTCCCATAGACATGGCTGGCAGTTAGGGACAGTGTGGATACGGCACACTACATAGCATGTCTTCGGAAAGTAAAGGAGGCCGTGTAGCCAAGACTGCACTCAACCGCCTTCACTTCCCCAATTACAGCTAGGTGGACTGAGAGCGCCTCGGAATTATCATATTTATAATGCCAGACGGTAACACCATCCCCTTGACACCTCGGAGACTATACAGTACTGTGTTCGGGGCGTGTTTGTGGGTCTCTACTGCCGCCTCCCTATCGTTGAGTTGCTCCCCACTTACCGTAACCAGTCGAGGTCACTGTGGGAGGCCATGTACGGTACAGTACAGTACAGAGTCACGCCCCCCCTCAACAACGTCCGCACCTCGCCTGCTGAATACAGTATTTGCAAATGTGACCATAAACCCCAACAATTGTAGCAAATTACAAGTCCCGGGATTTGCCCCTGGTATTAACACAGTGACAAGCGTCCCATTCCTGGTAAGTAGCAGGTGGCCGGAGGTAGTGCAATCCTCTCCCAGACTACACGGAGATGAGAGAGAGCTGGCTGACCATCATGGTAAGGACGCGTCACTATTTGGACCCCAGGGAGGCCATTATCGTAAGTTAAGTGAAAGGCATTTGGAATACTGGACGACTAGACGCTATATGAATTTCTTTACCCTAGTTTTCCCACCGATAATAATGAGTACAAGGGAGGTAGTCTCATCGGCGTTCATCAACACCATAGCCGTCTCAGTTACCTATTGCTCGTACAAGGTTTTTGAATGAAATAGTTTTACTAATATCAGGAACTTTCAAACTACTACAGGAAATAATATATATATATATATATATATATATATATATATATATATATATATATATATATATATATATATATATATATATATATATATATATATATATATATATATATATATATATATATATATATGCAAGTATATCACTGTAGGTGCGCGTGATCTAGGTATATGCTGATAACCACAAGGAAAGAAGAAAACACGAAGTTCCCAAGCGTTTTCGTGTAATTCACATCTTCAGGGGTGAGTACAGACTAGTCTGTACTCACCCCTGAAGATGTGAATTACACGAAAACGCTTGGGAACTTCGTGTTTTCTTCTTTCCTTGTGGTTATCAGCATATATATATATAACAAAAAGTGTTTGTATGTCATGCCAGACGAGAGTAATGTATCGCCCCTGCGTTTTTTCGACGAATTTTGCTTCACTAACTGAAAAAATCAATTACGAGCAGCTTGTACAACGATGTGCCGGAAAATTCCATTACGAGAGCGAAAATGGTGTTGCTGGCACTTTGTTCCATTTAGTCAAAGAAGATGACATTGAATGAATTTAATACAATGCGTATGTGGTGAACGAGCCAAGTGAAAATATGACATATTGAGCTACTTAATGAGAGAGAGAGAGAGAGAGAGAGAGAGAGCGAGAGAGAGAGAGAGAGAGAGAGAGAGAGAGAGAGAGACTCTAGATGAGAGACAATTCCTCAACCACACCATTAAGCACCAACAAAAAATTTCACCGCTATACCATAAATCCGAGCGTTAGTAGACATTATCAGCACCTACCTGTCTACCCACCAATATTGGCTCTTAAATTATGGTGCAATATGGTGCAATAGGGTTGATTTTATGGTGCTGATGTGCCCTTCCCCATGTCATAGTCGCGAGAGAAGGTTTGTTTACATTGGGATGCCGTCATAGTCCTCTCTGGTGGCGAGAGTACTGACTGAGGGTATAGGGGAGGAAGAGGAGGAGGAGGATAAACAGGAGGGGGAGGAAAAGATGGAGAAAAAGGTAAGAGAGAGAGCGAATAAGAAGAACACCAACACAACATCAAAAACCCAACCAATACTAAAATAATATAACGAAATTAGAGACGAAAAATATAACAAACAATATAAGAAAATGAGCAGGAATGAACACCAAGGTCAGAAAAAGAGCAGGAATGAACACCAAGGTCAGAAAAAGAGCAGGAATGAACACCAAGGTCAGAAAAAGAGCAGGAATGAACACCAAGGTCAGAAAAAGAGCAGGAATGAACACCAAGGTCAGAAAAAGAGCAGGAATGAACACCAAGGTCAGAAAAAGAGCAGTAATGAACACCAAGGTCAGAAAAAGAGCAGGAATGAACACCAAGGTCAGAAAAAGAGCAGGAATGAGCACCGAGGTCAGAAAAAGAGCAGGAATGAACACCAAGGTCAGAAAAAGAGCAGGAATGAACACCAAGGTCAGAAAAAGAGCAGGAATGAACACCAAGGTCAGAAAAAGAGCAGGAATGAACACCAAGGTCAGAAAAAGAGCAGGAATGAACACCAAGATCAGAAAAAGAGCAGGAATGAACACCAAGGTCAGAAAAAGAGCAGGAATGAACACCAAGGTCAGAAAAAGAGTAGGAATGAACACCAAGGTCAGAAAAAGATGCAAACACTGATTAGAAGAGAAAATAAAAACATTGTGAACAAAATATAAAACGCAGAATGTGAAATGAATAAGAAACGTTAAGAGTTTTATATTCAAGAGACAATAAACGGATCAAGGTACAAAAAGTAAAGGTAAATAGAAAAAAAAAATACAAAGTGAAGAAATTAGATTCTCCTCTTCGTAAATTGAGAGCAGCAGCAGGAGGGGGGGGGG
>NW_024719772.1:35000-39065 GCF_018991925.1 Homarus americanus | reverse complement strand
AACTCTTAATTCATAAATTGAAAAAAAAAGAAGAAAAATTAAAACTTTTTAGGTGGAGTGGATTTCGGGAGTCGCCCAGGCCGCCTCTCCTCCCCTCTCCCCACTCCCTCCCTCTCCCTTACCCTTCTCCTCCCTCTCCCTTACCCCTACCTCTCCTCCATCACCACGTACCACCCCTACCCTGACCCCCTCCCACCATAACCCAAGCCGGACATGTCAATCTTCCCAACCTGTTACGTCATAGGTCAATTATTCTTCACCATCTCCACAATGTTGTCTGATCACTTAAAGATTAACGCTAACTTAGGGTGATTAATCTTCAGGTGGAATAAGCTGGGGTGTCTAATATTCAGGTGAAATAAGCTGGGGTTTTTAATCTTCAGATAAACAAGGTTCAAGTGTTAGATCAAAGGTCAGATTAGATTAAATTACATGGGGGTGTTTAATCTTCGGGTGATCCATGTTATCTTCTCTCCCTGATATCGTAAAACTCTTTAAAAGATAAGATAACATCCACCTGTTCGCTATCATCTCGCTAACACATAACACACACAGAGTATGAGCCACTAGTCTCTCTCTCTCTCTCTCTCTCATTTTCTGGATACCTGCAATTTTAATGATCTAAATGAATGCATTCACTTAAGCTGACACACACACACACACACACACACACACACACACACACACACACACACAAAACGGCGGAATAATAGAAGGAAGAATAGACACGAAAGAGAATAGAGGGTAAATGAACGTGTTAACATGATATGGAATTAATGGGATATAATTAGCATACACTGTTGGTTGGTCTGGCGTGTGTAAACAAATGGACGGTAATGTAAACAAGACCCCACACGTAAACAAACAAACAATGATAGGAATTGTTTGTTTATTTACCTTTTTAGAGTATTGTAGGTTAGGTAAGGTTAGGTTAGGATAGGTAAGGTTAGGTTAGGTTGTCTTTCACTCTCTATCACACACTGTAGCTCTGGTTATATTATTCTTTATGGTGTAGAAAACTGACGAAATTTTGTAGTACCAGGTCAGTCCTACAGTGGGATTTCTGCGTTATGGGGATAGGTAATGAACCCCTCTATGGGAATGTCATAGTAAAGAGAACCTGACTTGACCTGACCTGACCTGACCTAACCTAACATAACCTAACTCTCTCCAAGGTGGGCCAACCAAACTTTGTTGACATTTTTTTACAAATCTTTCAAAGTTTTCCAGATTGTTATTTATACTGAGATATTATATTTTTCGTTTACAAACATGCCTACTACATACGCACATACAGATATACACGTGCACACATATACACTCACGGGCATACATATGTACGTATTTACACACACACATATATTCCCCTGAACGAAGTGAAAGTGATGGTTATTTATGCGGTGATAAATATTTTTCCCACACACACACACACACACACACACACACACACACACACACACACACACACACCACTAAAATGCGTACCCTGTATTATTTTAATTTTTTCCATCTGTTGGTTAAGTCTCACCAAAAGTTTAATAAGGCGCCTGGGTAATGCTCTCATGCGCTAGTTAAAACATTTTTTCCACCGTGTTTAATCTGCAGATATGGGCGCGCATTATGCCTCACGCTCATACAAATTTCAGGGGAAAAAAGAAAGAAAAATACATTGTTCATTTGCATACTCGTGCTGGGCTAGTTAACTTTACACTCTCAACAAGTTTTAGCGACGCTGATAATGGTTTACAGCTCTACTTGGCCAGTGTGGTCAAGAAGAAGAAGGGTGGGGGGTGGTCTCTCTCTCTCTCTCTCTCTATTAGTGTTGTTAAAAGATGTCATTATAATCTTAAGGGTTTACAGACCTCCCACAGCACTATCTTCTATGAGAACAATAACATTAAATTTCCTAACTTATGGACCAAAAAAAACATTTAATGGCGCAAGTAAGTTAATGCCACGTGTTAGACTATAGTGGCGCCCCTCCCACATATCTTAACCACAAAAAGAGACATAATATTTCCTGGGGTGTTATCCTTCTCGTCTAGATTTGGCTCAGAGGCAGATGTGTAACCTAACCTAACCTAACTTAAAGATAAGACATCACGTCTTATTTCACCTGTAGATTAACCCCATAACTCTAACCTAACCTAACCTAACTTTAACCTAACACACACACACACCTTTTCTCTTACCACTATACTTGAATCTTACATCAAAATATTCTGGGTCTCAAATAACAACGTTCGGATTTTCAGCGGCCGTATACAATTTACCTTCAACTATTCAGGAACAACATAAACTCTCTGAATCACATAGTATAGATTCATATTTTCATACCTCACAATGTTTGGATTTTCGGACCACACAACAATTCAGCAGAGGTAGCAGTATAGTAAGATGTTCAACAAGCTGGTGATGTTGTGACGGTGGCCTGAGCTGGTAACATCACCATACTACTTCAGTTTAGTTATGCTGGTTGCTGGAGGGACTGGAACACTATAACAGACACTTCACTATGAGACATAACTCACCCAACTAATTTCTGGACGAATAATCTGAATATAGTTTTCTCAACGACTTCCTTAACGATGCGACGGAGTTAATACCCTGTTTGGATTGAGACAACGACAGAAAGTTAAGATAAACCACGTCAGCTTACACGTCTGGTTCCATCCACGTTGTTTCCTGGGAGACAAAACTAATCTTCACTGGTTGGTGGATGATAAAAGTGATTTCATCGATTATTTTTTTAGATTTAATTATATGTGTAAGTTTGTTTCATCACTCATAGCTGTAGTTTGTTGTGTCTCTTGAAGGATTTATTGGAGATGACACCGCAGCCACCCTCGTTAAGCATTATTTGTGTGTGTGTGTGTGTGTGTGTCAGTAATCACCTCAATAAATCACAGCTCACTGAACCATAAATGACTTATTACTCTTTGATTGCGTATTTATTCACTTATTTGCTCGTTTTATTTATATATTTTTATTATTAATCATTTTATTTATTTTTCATTAAATCTTTTTTGCTTTTGTGACATCGAGAGGCGGATGGGGGTGGAGGGGGGGGGGGAGCCTGGCTACCATTGAATGTAAAATCCACTATTGTTAAAAACACTAAAGGAATCATAATCCATTTTTCTTACCGTCTTCCGAGAATCAAGAGGATTTAGTAGTTTACAATATTTTATTATTTGTTTTGTTTTTAGTCTTAGAAGTTATACATAGTTTACACAACATGGATGGTAGTTAAATAGGTCAATGTTTTACTGACTATATTTTTCGTTGATATGTATTTTTGTCCTTTCATATATTTTTTTTAGTATTATTACGTAAGATTTAAAGTCGGAAACCATATATTTTATTACTCACAAGTGTTTCATCAGATAAAGTAAGCTGGGGTAACTAATTGCAACATGTTCCTGATGCTATTAACACAAGAGAAAGAATATACTTCGTGAGAGAGGAAGAGGAGTTGGAAGAGGAGGAGGAGGATGGAGCAGGAGGAGGAGGAAGAGGATGGAACAGGAGGAGGAGGAGGAGGATGGAACAGGAGATTAATTGCAGGTGAAGACAAGGGTTTCAGGTGACGGACAAACATCAGGGGTGTGAAGTAACTCCCAGGATAAAGGGAAAGAAAATAAAATGGAAGGGAAAACGAAAAGAGAAAGATGAAAAAATTTCCTCCTTTACTCTTCCTATCTCTCTCCATCCACCTAACACACACACACACACACTGGACCAAGTAACTCTCCAAGATCTGATCAAAGCCGTAAGTCCTCCTCCCCCTCCACTGATCAATACCTCATATAGGTACTCGATCTTTCTTACACAAACTGAAAACTGAACAAAATTACGTCACCGATACTACAAAAGGGATGGGGTGGGGGAGAGGGGGGGATGGATGGAGGGGGAGAGGGGTGGCATAGAGGGAGAGGGGGGTGGGATGGAGGGGAGAGGGGGGGTGGGATAGAGGGGCGGACAACACCTCGCGCACACGTCAACAACACGACGCGTCAGAACCATCACAGTAATATTGAAGTAGGTGACGTCCATAAGGCTCTA
>NW_024719772.1:10000-30000 GCF_018991925.1 Homarus americanus | reverse complement strand
ATATTATGTTTGCTTACTGGAGTGGGTCTTCACCTGCCTCCTAGAAATCCTTATCTGAGAGAACTAGTCCAACTTTCCAACTATTTCCTCTCATATTTCTCTTGTCTCTCATTCCTCTTGTCTCTCACTTCTCTTGTCTCCTCTTGTTTCTCACTCATTTTCTCTCTCACAGTCCTCTTGTCTCTCACTTAGTTACTCCCATTATTTAGTTTATCGAATTTCTCTATACACCATTTTCGTTTCTGTCTTGTACTGTTTATTCAGCTGGAAGAATCTGGTGTGTGTGTGTTTGTGTGTGTGTGTGTGTGTGTGTGTGTGTGTGTGTGTGTGTAAGCGGTGTTTTCATTACAAATATTAAACGACTGTGTGTGTGTAAAGGTCAAGTGATTATATCCAGGATGGTGTTTCTACTGAGCTATGACGTCAAGGCTTGTTTTCTGAAGTGATATTACTAATGTGTGTATTACGTTAGGTTAGGTTGGGTTTAGGTTGGGTTGGGTTAGGTTAGGTTAGGTTAGGTTTTACGTTATTCTCTGGTAATATTTCTACAAGGATGAAAATCATACTAGTTTGGTCTGTGTAAGTGTCTCTGTGTCTGTTGTTTGGTTAGGGGGGGGGAGGGCAAGAGGAAGGTATACCTGGGCAATGAGGCCAACATTACGCGGGCTGTAAGACGATTTAAGGTCAGGTAATTAGAAGGTCAGTCGTTGTTGTCTGTAGTATAATTAATTAAAACAAAACCTTCCCTCTCCCCCCCTCCATGGTGTGTGTGTGTGTGTGTGTAAGAGAGAGAGAGAGAGAGAGAGAGAGAGAGAGAGAGAGAGAGAGAGAGAGCCAAGTGTGTGCAATGTTTACGACAGTCGTAAACTTATGTTGTTTCCTCTTCTCTTCATATGATCTACAAACCAACAGTTTGCATTTGCATATATTTCTTTTACTTACTAACCCATAATATTAGTAATTAGTACGACTGTGAGGGAGGTGAGGAGTGGAAGGGACAGGGTGTTGTTTAAGCGTGGGTGGTGGTGGTGCTGCTTCACGCTATTTTCCAGCAGAAGGAGCCGAGGGGAAGGCGACGACGCAGGGAGCTGGGTGGGGCGAGGCGAGGTGTGGTGAGGAGGCGGAGGAGCGCTGATGCTGACGAAGGAGGGAATGAGGAAGGTAGAGGGGATACTTTGAGAGGAGAGAGAGAGAGAGAGAGAGAGAGAGAGAGAGAGAGAGAGAGAGAGAGAGGTGGGCAGAGTAGGATGAAGGGAGGAAGTGTAGGGGAGAGAGGGATGGAGGAAGGAGAGAGACGAGGGGGAATAGGGGAGAGAGGAACAGTGGTGGGTGGTGGGAAGCTTGGAGGAAGAAGGTAGGAGAGAAAGAGGGGAGAGGGGAGGAGGAAGCGAAGGAAGGAAGGAAGGGAAGGAAGGAGGGATGGTGGGGAGGGAGGAGACAGAGAGGGTGAGGTGGGGTGGGAGGAAAAGGCAAATGGAAGGAGGGAGGAGAGGGGAGGTGGAGCAGGAAGAGGGAGGGAGGAAGCGAAGGAAGGAAGGAAGGAAGGAAGGAGGGATGGTGGGAGGGAGGAGATGAGGGTGAGGCAAGGGGTGGGAGGTAGGGGAAGGGGTAGGAAGGCATGGGAAGGAGGGGAGGGGAGAGGGGAGGAGAGCAGCAGGGGAGAGGGGAGTGAGGGAAGTTGAAGGAAGGAAGGAAGGAAGG
Source organism: Homarus americanus (assembly GCF_018991925.1). Taxonomy (NCBI): domain Eukaryota; kingdom Metazoa; phylum Arthropoda; class Malacostraca; order Decapoda; family Nephropidae; genus Homarus; species Homarus americanus. The sequence goes on along the minus strand of NW_024719772.1, from coordinate 28,299 downwards.
AAGGAGGGATGGTGGGAGGGAGGAGATGAGAGGGTGAGGCGTGGGGGAGGTAGGGAGGGTAGGGAAGGCACGGAAGGAGGGAGGGAGAGGGGAGGTGAGAGCAGCAGGGAGAGGGAGTGAGGAAGCGAAGGAAGGAAGGAAGGAAGGAAGGAGGGATGGTGGGAGGAAGGAGATGAGAGGGTGAGTTCGTGGGTGGGAGGTAGGGAAGGTAGGAAGGTACGGAAGGAGGGAGGGAGAGGGGAGGTGAGAGCAGCAGGGTGAGAGAGAGAGAGGGGATGGCAGGAAGACTTCAGTGACAACAAGACAGGAAAGAGCATCTCCTTCCTCTGGGCGGCAAGCACGATACACCGCGGGGGATGGTGGTAGTTGTTGTTGATGATAGTGGTAGTTGTTGACGATGATGGTGGTGGTGGCGGAGATGGTGGTAGTAGTGGTGATGGCGAGAGAGAGAGAGAGAGAGAGAGAGAGAGAGAGAGAGAGAGAGAGAGAGAGAGAGAGAGAGAGAGAGAGAGAGAGAGAGAGAGAGAGAGAGAGAAGCCACCCTTAGCACACACACACACACACACACACACACACACACACACACACACACACACACACACACACACACACACACACACACACACTCAAACCTGGTAGCCGAGAAAGTGAAAGGGTAGAGAGAGAGTTCGTAAGTGGTAAAGACTGAGGACGAAGGAAACAAAGAGAAAAAAAGGAGAACGAAGATAGTGAATAAAAGTGAGATAAAAGGAAAGAGGGGAAGAAAAAAAAGAACGACAAGAGAAAGAGAGGGAAGGGTGTTGTGTGTGTGTGTGTGGAACAGTACTACACTTGTGCCAGCTTGAGCAGTAGTATAGGAGGTGGGGAATGGGTCAGAGGTGGGGAATGGCATAAGAGGAATGGGTCAGAGGTGGGCAGTGGTATAGGAGGTCACTCAACAACATGTAATTAAAAAAAACACGTAAATGATAAAAAAAAAAACATGTATAGGTGAGAAAGAAAAAAAGAAACATAATTGGAAAAACGAATTACCAAGACGTACTGGAGTAATAAGAAACACAAAGGAGAAACGCACATAAAAGAGGATACAAAGAAGAGCTGGAGGAAATTAGGATAATAAAAGACACACAACAAGAGAAGTGCTCATAACAAACAGGAGAGAGAGAGAGAGAGATATTAACAGGTGTTTCAGTCCTCCTCCTCCTCCCACCTTCTCCCTCCTCTTCCTACACCTCCTCCTCAACACCAAATAATTATTCCTACCTGCTGAAGGTTCTGAGAAACATCACCACTCACCTGAAGAGCAAAGTTTAATTAGTATTTAATTAACCATTTCATTTTGAGTTATTACCTGATGACACGTTCTTTTTTCTGATTGAATTTTGTGATTCAATTAAAAATTCTTGGTGCTCTCTCTCTCTCTCTCTCTCTCAAATAAAATGTTTTTTCTCAATAATTTTATTAATAAAGGTTCTTTAATTTACTAGGCAAGGTTATCTGAATTACGGAATTATTATCAAAGGTAATGAAAAAAATCAATTAATTAGAGAAAAAGGTGAAGGTGTACATAAGAGTAGCCAAATGTCCCGTGAACAATCCTTATTATTTCCTCTGTGGCGAAGTGTGTGTGTGTGTGTGTGTGTGTGTGTGTGTGTGTGTGTGTTACAGGAAATCCGTGTGACTAGGGATTTCACGTCATCTCTAAAGTGTCCAGGAATTTCTTATAAATGCTGTGACTGCTATCAGAGATTTACAAGAAATTCTTAAACCTTTTCAGGATTATGTAAAGTCTCTAGTTACAGCGACTCCCTGTAATACACATGTACCATTATTAACACTGGTGGCAGAAGAAACAAAGGCTAGTTTAACACCCAGGTGACGTAACCAGACTACAGTAATCACACATAGCAGTCCTGGTGGTTAATTATCACATATATGATTCATTACACTTAAAGTCTTCCGTAGGAGATCGAAATGACGGTAATTACAAGGTACTAAAAACATCAATTTCTATTTCAATACATAACTAACTTTGCCATATTAAAGGGGACAAACATACACCTCAAACTCCAGACTTTTCTTAAGTATACTTTAACAGGTAAAATAATTAAATAAAATACATTACATTACGTTAACTCCAGCCAAGCGAGTAGTGTACAAGATAATGGTCACGTCTGAGACACTCTTGCTATTACCTTCACTAAATTCCAAGATAGAGTTTCCTTTAAGGTGTATTCTTCACTACCGTGTAGTGGGGGTCACCTGGCAAAACAAAAGCGGTGAGTGGAAAGGTCAGTCAAGCAACAGGTGGGCGTGGAGGTGTGTTATTATTGAGGGGAAGTTTCTGCCACTAATGATGGATATGTGTGTGTGTGTGTGTGTGTGTGTGTGTGTGTGTGTGTGTGTGTGTGTTTATGGTTCTAGTTGTCCAGTGAGCAGATGTCTTACAACCGCTTTTTATATCAGACACTGAAGACGTAACTACTGCAGATGATGCCTTGGATTCCGTAATATATAATGAACCAGTGCAATAGGGCCTTTGTTGATCAATTTAGAATGATGATTACATAAAACAGTAACAACATAAGAGGCACTTAATGAACTTAATGATAGTTTTTACTACATCACTTTATACTGAAAACCTGAACTGTTCCAAGGGAGGTTAAAAGAGGTCAAGGAATTATGACCTACACCACCTGAAGCTTAATCTGGGTCATTAACTTGGGAAATGAGCGATCTGAGCGCCATCTATGGCGTTAATGATTCATAACTTCATATTAAAATTCATAAGAGAGTTGGGAGTAAAGCCAATACTTGAATATGGTAGAATATCCTTTCTTGAAATATAGTATACAAGTCATGTACGGGAACTGCATTTTGTATCAATGTATTGTAGACAATTATCATCTAAGGGAAAATTTAAGCAGCATATAGTTATCTGTTTATGTGTTTTTGGTAACTGTAACAAATCCTGCAGCCTGGTGATGTTATGGTACAGTACCTGCCCTATTGAATTAAATATATATATATGTAACCGGACGGAATTTACTGGACTTTATTTTCTCACTTGACTTGGGGTTTATTAAAGATTAATAGATGGTAATGGCAGTGGAAGCGCCCCTTTGAGAAAAATCCCGAACCAGCACAAGAACACTTAAATCTACTAAACAAAATGAATTGTCCGTGACCCGTGGAAGGATAGCGTCTGTGACTGGGACGAATGAGACACACTGTAAAATTTAGACACTTATATTCCCTCCAACACTACAAACACAATCAAATAATGGTACACCAATATGCGCACCTCTTAACTTGAACTTAAAACACTACTCTGAGGAATAAAAGTTATACATGATATTGAAATTATTAGAAACTCAGGCAACAATAAATTTAAAGTATTAAGAAATGTTGCTTGCACACATGAAACATGCCTTAAGGGTTTTCACAGAATAATATCCACCACTGCGGAAGTGGTATAAAAATAATAAATTATTAATTCCACCATGAATAGGCCTAAAGGGCACTCAATATAATTATGTTACACCAACAGATGCAGGCCTTAAGGGTTTTCAACAAAATAATATCAGTCACTGAGGAAATGGTATTAAAAAATAAGAAATTAAATACTCTACAATGAATAGGCCTTAAGGGCACTCAATATAATTATGCTACACCAGCAGATGCACACTTCCTAACCTAACTTAAACACTACTCTGGGGAACAAAGGTTATATCAGAGATTGAAACTATAAAGAAATTTTAAATGCACACAGCATACATTAGTAACTGAAAAAATAGTATTAACTACACACAAAAATATTGTCACAATTATAAAGACGTTACTGAGTCCAATACCCGTGAACCATGCTCCCTAACCTAACACACACACAGATTCCACCTGCACTCTGTAGTCGTTTAAGGCACAACCAACAGGCACCCGTAGTTGAAGGCCCAAATCAGCCTTTCTCCACCTTGGAAAGTGTACCTCTAAACTCCACTGACTCTTGGCCCCAGTGTGCGACCCTGTATCACTCAGCTAGCTTCACTTTACCCCCGGTACATCCATAAAGCGGAAGGGAGTGAGCCAATCAGACCTTGTACAGTTGAGAGAAGCTTTAGCTTCCCGTTAGCAAGAGGGTTTCACTAAGCTGCTTGAAACATGTGGTATTGTGAGCCGAGGTAGAGGAGAGCTGATGACCCCAACGATCGTCCCGTCGTCAGCTGGGCACCCAGACGGCTAGATTCCCTCAAGAGATCCTTTGATACCCTGCTAAACAGTGACAGGCCTACACTGATCGGTCCAATGGCGACAATCGCCACCCTCAATCATCAACGGCAGTCTCAAACGGCAGTCAATCTCTCGCAGTCATCACTCTCGCAGTCAATTTCTCGCAGTCAAGTGGGTTCTGACGGAAACCCTGAAATGAACTCACTGTTAGCTCTAGTTTACTTTACCACTGCCCTATCTAACCCTGTCTGAGATCGAATGAGACTTACTTGTTATACTGCAATAGTGCAACACAGGTGACTAGACCACGTGACTATTTCTGTGGACGGACGCGCAGGGATGTCCTGTAGGTCCAATCGCTTTCACGTGACTGAGGACCAGCCAGCGTCGCGTCTCTCCAAGGCGCTAGCTTAGGCCTACGTGACATATTTTCCGCCTAACTAATAACTCCTTGGGACACCCGTGACATTATTCAGACTGATAAACGATCTATAATAATTTCAAATTCAATAATAGTCCCTTAACTTCATGAATCGCATCATTATTAATTCGGCAAATTACATTTAATATCACTTCGGCCTAGTTCCACAACCTCTCGCTATGTGCAGGGAGCGCTCTCTTCCCTCAGACGACCTTGAAAGCTCAGTATCGCCAATTGCGCGGTGTTTGAAATTACTCTGAAATTTCTGAATATTACATATATATATAACTGTTTGTTGATATTTTGTGTTTTATTATTCTCGTTATTTTAATGTGACTAAGTACTGCACTGTACTGTGTGTATTTTGAAGATCTGTCCACGTGTTTTGTGTGTGGCAATAGTCTGGGGGTAACGTCCATGTGTGTGAGGCGGTGGTATAAAGTGAGATATTGTCTGTCTGTTATGAAATATTGTGTGAGTATAATGCACTTGGTGAACAGTTTGTCATTATACATTATATCACCTACTTGTGGGTTAATTAACATGAAAGGGGAAAAAATCGCTGATAATCTTGATATTTTACGCAGGGTAAATGAAAGTAATAGTATTTAATATAAACCTTTATATTTAAGAACACAATATAACGATGTGGGTCAGTGATCTGTGTGCTAATCCCCGTGAAAATAAAATAAAAATAAAATAAAATAAAATAAAATATATTAAAATAAAATCCTCATGAAAGCAGAGACATTCACTTCATCAAAACTACTTTTTTCTTTATTTGTTTGAGTACATTATGGACAAACTCGTCGTCTGGGTTCACGTCCAGGTTGGTTGTGTCCTCGACCTGGTTGGTTGTGTCCTCGACCAGGTTGGGTGAGTCGTAAAGGAATTCGGGTGTGTCGTCAACCGGGACGTGTCCCAAATCGATAAGGTCGGGTAGAAAATCATACAGGTCGGGCACGAAAAAGTCGAGGTCGGGTATAACCTCGACCTGGTCGGTTGTGTCCTCGACCTGTTTGGCTGTGGATTTCTGGAGGCGTATCTTGCTGCGGTGTTGACGATGAACAACGTAGGTCTTGCCACTGGGCAGGTCACCAACCCATTCCAAACCAGGGTAACAGTGTTTTTGTTTGTGGGAGCTGCCAATCCTCACGGTAGGCTTAAAGCCTAGGGCGACCATAAACTTCCCCAACTGTTTGTGGCTAACCCCTTGATACCCTGAGTATTGTTGGTATTCAAAAAATAAATCCTCTCGGCGGACCATACTCTCCTTACTGGACGAGGGGGAGAGAAATTTTGCGAAGAAACGTGAAAAATCCTCCCTATCTGCTATTTTGTTGATCTTTGTGGGGTAACGTGGTTGGATGGTCACCTTAGACGTACTTGGTAGCTTGTCCAATTCACGCCACGCGATGCCTGTATAGCCATACTTCCGGCCCCTCCCACTAAATCCACCAGTACGGAAATCAGACTTCACGCCCATGGCGGACAAATGACGTCCTATGCACACCATTGAGGCCCTGGGCTGCCTTTGGCTTTCACAATAATTATCGTAATTGCGGACGAGATCCTCTCGCATGACCAAGTCATTATTGTCTTCTGTGATGATAAGTTCTTCGGAGAGAAATGCAAGGAATCCCTCCTTCCCCTTGTAGTTGTGCTTTGGAGACTGCATCTATAAAAAATGAGAAGTTAAAATGGTGGTCAAGAATTCTAGATAGAAAGACTCTTATGTTAGTGTTGTGTTGTAGTGATGAGGTTAGGTTAGGTTAGGTTAGGTTAGGTTATCCATCTTGTTTTTGGCCTTCGTTAATATTTTTTTGTTTCATATTTTAAACGTAACAGGAGAGTATATGTAAAATAAATAGTCTCAATTTCTGGCTACGTTTGATATGACTATTATATTTTCACATTTTCTTACAATTTTCTCAAATGAAATTAACAAGAGAGAGAGAGAGAGAGAGAGAGAGAGAGAGAGATACCTCCCAATCCTCTGTGTTTCACGAGATGGTTCCCTTCCCATCTATCCTCCTTTCCTCCCCTACTGCCACACTTTCTCTCCCACACGTTTATCCTCCTCTCACCCTGCAGGGGAAACATCATTTGCCTCACACCTCCCCAAAACCTTTCCCTCCAAATGTCCCCTATCTCACCTCATCACCAAGTACCTCCTCCACATTCTCCTATACACAAATCTTCCAGCATCCCTATCCTAAATCCCCATCCGAAATGCCTTTATCTCCTCCCCACACCACCTCCCCACATCTCCCCATATCTCCTCCCCATATCTCCTCCCCACACCTCCTCTAGCCCACATGTAATACCGGATCATGTCGTGTCCTTTCCATGTTCTCTCTGCCATCAAAGGTCACTTCAGCGCTGTCGGTGATTCTGGACTATAAATAAACAGTGCACAGTTGAAATATTTCCCTGGGATGACCTGCCCAGTTCCCTCACCCAATGCTTTTAGTGTTAATTAAAGTGATTTTTTTTACCCCCCCCAAGCCTCTCGGGGATAGTTGTGTGTTACTGGACAGGGGGGGTGATGGTGATGAGAGAGACAGGTAGGTGGTGGTGATGGTGATGAGAGAGACAGGTAGGTGATGGTGATGAGAGAGACAGGTAGGTGGTGGTGATGAGAGAGACAGGTAGGTGATGGTGATGGTGATGAGAGAGACAGGTAGGTGATGGTGATGAGAGAGACAGGTAGGTGATGGTGATGAGAGAGACAGGTAGGTGATGGTGATGAGAGAGACAGGTAGGTGATGGTGATGGTGATGGGAGACAGGTGGGTGTGGTGAGACAGGGTGGGTGGTGGGTGATGGTGGGGGACAGGTGGGTGGGAGACAGGTGGGTGGGGTGGTGGGGAGAGACAGGGTGGGGTGGTGGTGGGGAGGACTGGGTGGGGACGGGTGGGGAGGGGGACGGGTGGGGATGAGAGAGACAGGGTGGGGGTGATGGTGATGGGAGAGACAGGTGGGTGATGGTGATGAGAGAGACAGGTGAGGTGATGAGTAGGAGACGGGTGGGGTGTGGTGATGGGAGAGACAGGTGGGTGATGGTGATGGGGAGACGGGTGGGTGGTGGTGATGGTGATGGGAGAGACGGGTGGGTTGGTGGTGGATGGTGATGGGGAGACAGGTGGGTGGTGGGGAGGACAGCAGGGTGGGTGGAGAGGTGGGGTGATGGGGAGACAGGTGGGTGATGGTGGGGAGGACAGGGTGGTGGTGATGGGAGACGGTGGGTGGTGGGTGGGGACGGGTGGGTGGGTGGGGAGGGTGGGTGGGGTGTGGTGTGGGAGACAGGTGGGTGGGTGGGTGGGGGGACGGGTGATGGGAGAGACAGGTGGGTGATGGTGATGGGAGAGACGGGTAGGTGATGGTGATGAGAGAGACAGGTGGGTGATGGTGATGGGAGGACAGGTAGGTGATGGTGATGAGGAGAGACAGGTGGGTGGTGGTGATGGTAGGAGAGAGACAGGTAGGTGATGGTGATGAGAGAGACGGAGTGGGTGGTGGTGATGGTGATGGAGAGAGACAGGTGGGTGGTGGTGATGGTGATGGGGAGAGATAGGTGGGTGGGGATGATGGTGATGGGGACAGGTGGGTGATGGTGGGAGACAGGTGGGTGTGGGCAGGTGGTGATGGGGAGAGACAGGTGGGTGGTGGTGATGGGGGACAGGTAGGTGGTGGTGGAGGGTGGTGGTGAGGAGACAGGTAGGGGATGGGGTGGTTGGGGACGGGTGGGTGGTGGTGATGGGGAGAGACCAGGGGGGGTGATGGTGATGAGAGAGACAGGTAGGTGGTGGTGATGGTGATGAGAGAGACAGGTAGGTGATGGTGATGAGAGAGACAGGTAGGTGGTGGTGATGAGAGAGACAGGTAGGTGATGGTGATGGTGATGAGAGAGACAGGTAGGTGATGGTGATGAGAGAGACAGGTAGGTGATGGTGATGAGAGAGACAGGTAGGTGATGGTGATGAGAGAGACAGGTAGGTGATGGTGATGAGAGAGACAGGTAGGTGATGGTGATGAGAGAGACAGGTAGGTGATGGGGTACAAACGGTGATGGTGAGAGATTGGTGGTGAGGGGACAGTGAAGATAATGATAGTTAATGAGACATGTGGTGGTGGTGGTGGTGGTGTAGAGGAGAGCGACAGGTGACGGTGGCGTGTGACAGGTGTGACAGTGAGGGACATTGTGATTAATTGTCAGCAATAAATGGACTAAGGTTGGTATCGTAGCGGAAGATTTCGGAACGATGGTACGACCTCATGAGTGTTAGGCGAGAGGAATGTTGAGTCGACTCATTCCTAATATTTTACGTATCCACACACACACACACACACACACATCGATGACACTTTTAATAATATACCATCAAGAATTCGAGTGTTCGCCTTAGCCAATCCCAAGCACAGCAACTGACCGTGGTAAAAATTTTTAACCAATCACACGTCAGGACTGAGCCATAATGATACGTTGCTATGGAAACGCTGGAGACTGACAGGTCAAAGATATACTATATACTGTACCTCCATTTTAAACAAATTATCTTAACTCTTCAACCAGTATTTTTATTATTATTATTATTATTATTATTATTATTATTATTATTATTACTATTATTATTATTATTATTATTATTATTATTATTATTATTATTATTATTATTATTATTATTACTATTATTATTACTATTATTATTATTTTTATTATTATTATTATTATTATTATTATTATTATTATTATTATTACTATTATTATTATTATTATTATAATTATTATTATTATTATTATTATTATACACATCAACAATCTCAAGAGTAAACTTACTATGAATTCCACTATTAGTTCTCCCCGAAGTCAAATCCAACGGCATATTCTTAATTAATCCACTGAAATGAAATACACCTTTACTAACAGCAGGTGCGTCACGTTGTAAAATAAAACATGTATTAATCACGCCCATTACCCCAACTAGGAAGAGATCGCTATGGCCGCCGACTTGGGGTAATCTTTATCATTAACGAGTTCATAAAATTGGCCACTGTGTTATCTGACGTCGGGAGCAAAGAGCTGAATCATTACGACAGACACACACACACAGTAGCGTATGTTGTTTGGGGTCTTATACAGTATATATGACTTCACCATCATTTATTTAAAAAGTCATGTAAGAATATAACTACAGTATACGGTTTTTTTCTATAATGAATCTCTCTCTCTCTCTCTCTCTCTCTCTCTCTCTCTCTCTCTGCGTATGTGGTGTGTGTGTGTGTGTGTGTGTGTGTTTGCGTGCGTGAGAGAGTGAGAGACAGAGAGAGAAAGAGAGAACACAAACATCATCATCATCATCCAGAACACATGCCGTCACGGTTGCCCTCACATACAATTTTCTCTCAGCGGCTCCAACAAAGACGAGTAAACGAGCCAGACCCCAATTTTGGCCATTACTAAGAGAGACAGACACGCTCTTCATCAACCTCACTCCTCCTCCTTGTACACCCCACCCCGCCTCATTGAACACAGCGTGGCGCCCCCCCCCACCATCCACCACCTTCTCTCCTCCTCCTCCTGCTCTTCCTCCGCCTCCACCACCGCCTCTCCCGCCACCCCATGTACAGATACTGTGGGACACGTTCAGCCTATGATGCTTTTACAACAACACTAAAACTCCGGCCATTACAGGTTTTTTGGGTCATTATTAAGGCATCAATACTTGTACGGTTCGTGTTCACAGCTGTTTTGACACATGTTGAGGAGGCATTGGTGTTAGTATTATGATTCCTGTGTTAATACCCCTTGAGTCTAACGAACAAGAGATTATCTGATAGCTGGAGAGAGAGAGAGAGAGAGAGAGAGAGAGAGAGAGAGAGCAGTCACCATTATATTTGTTTATATCAATAACACACACGCCATTATTTTAGATGCCTTCAAGCTTTCTGTTACATCCGGGTCAATTGTGTTTACAAAGACAACACATATAGCCTACAACATGACAAGGGACTGAGCGACTTGAGATGTGTGTGTGTGTGTGTGTGTGTGTGTGTGTGTGTGTGTGTGTGTGTGTGTAAATACAGCCATTGGTACATCAAACACACTCGTTATCCCCCTCCATGTGTTCTCAATACGGACCAGTAAACAGGGCAGTAGAACACACACACACTCGCCATCTTCCCTTCTAAGTGCCTCAGAAGCTAATTATAAGCAAGAGTATAGTCATTATAAGATCCCGTCCCTTATACTCTGTGTGTGTGTGTGTGTGCTGTCGGTACCCTAAGTGAGTCTTTGTTTCAGTAGGTACGGCACAAAGCTTATAGTCACCATGACTCAGTAGGCACGGCACAAAGCTTATAGTCACCATGACTCAGTAGGCACGGCACAAAGCGTATAGTCACCATGAGTGAGTCAGTAGGTAGGTAGGACACAAGGCGTACAGTCACCTCAGCTAGATATGATCAGCAAGTATCAAGTATTCCTGTACGAGCTCCGGGTCACGATAACATCAACAGGTGTGTAGGCAGGTAATAACAGTGCCGCTCTCCTTGTTTACTAATTTACTGGCGATAAAGTCATTTAACACAACATCCGTAATAAACATGAGTGTTATATTTCTCCCTTTTACATCACTTCCATGAAACTGTATCAACATAATTTTCGGAAATGTTATCGTAAATGAGTGTTGATAGTATGACGTATTTTAGTATTCATGGAAATCATGCATATTCAATCGTGCCTTTATTATACATAGTATGAAAAAAATACAACGATGTAATCATACATAATCATGTTGTCAGGTTAGAGTTTTCTTTTTTCATCGACTTATATTTTTATTTGGTGTTTGTTGATCTAATTATTATTCACGTGGAGGTAATGTTTACTACTTCTGGCTGTGACTTATTCCCCCCCCCCCTCCACATACATACAGTACAGGGTCATGGAAAAATAATTAATGCCCGGTTTGTAATAAATAACCATTCAACATCTGTTCTTTCTTTCTTTCTCTCTATGACCCTGAATTACTCACTACAACAAACGTGTGTTATCGTGTATCATCTTCATCACCGGGAACACACACACACACACACACACACACACACTTGGTAGATCAATTTACTTGATTATTACCCTCCAGCACTTGTTAGCTGCTTTGCCTGAACTCAATACTGGGTTTTCCTCGCACGTGAACAATGTTAGTGTGTATGTTTGTCTTGTTTTTACTTAAATATACATCATTCAACACAGTCATTCAGCCAGACACATATACAGAGATCCCTGACTGATCAATTATTTGACTGACTCATTGATTGACTTTCTGAGTGACTAACTGGAAATACGTTCCTGGCAGTCCAACGTTGATGTATCTGCGGATCACCTGAGAGACATGTGACCTTTATTATCTGGAAGAGACATCAAAGAGACCCAACATGTTAACAACAAATCCTCTACACCACCATAAAGTTTGGGGCGAGTCTTAGTGAAGGCTGTTGAGTGCACTGTTGGCCACACTGCCTCCATGTTTACCGAGTTAGACTTTTCCTTATCATAATGTATCTCTTTCCTATTGTCTTTAAAAGGCCCTCAGGTCTATTGTTCCCACCTTTAACTCTTCACCTTCGTATAAAGAATCAGGGTGGACGGTCTTAGACCTGGACGTGTAGGCCTACCCTGTGTATTTCTTCTGTTCGTTTGTGTGAAAGTAACTGTTAACTTCGACAGGTCAGGTTGATCCATCTTCAGGCAACTCTACACAGCCTTTGATGACCAGAGAGGGTTGGGCCTTCCTCGTAGCCCCAATTAATGATAACTGCACTAAAGAATTAAACTTCTTTCAGTCGTACAAAGGTACAGTGTTTGTTGTTCTTTCCTAAAAATGTAACACACACACACACACACACACACACACACACACACACACACACACACACACACACACACACGAAACATTATTCTACCTAGAGATATTTTGTCTCTTTGTCGAATCGGTCTGTAAACACACGACTTTCACTATCAAGGAGGACTGGTCTTTATGAAACGTTCAAGGTGATCATTGGGGTAGTCGACCGCTCGATACAGGTCAAAAGAAATGAAAACCACTAAGGTCAACACAATCCAAGTTCCACCAAGTGAGTGACACTTTACCAACACAGTTCTATCTTCGTTAATTTACTTTCTAAACTTTAATATTAATGAGTGAGGTGGCAGGAGCGACAAACATTATGACTCAGACTACACCCAGGAGCGCCCTCACACTCTTGTTTATCTCGTCTCTCAACCTTATAATAGAGAAGAGATTCGAGGCTCCGGCCGAGAACGAGACAAGAGCCAAGGCCTCTTGAGCTGTCTGTATTGTACCATTATACTTCTCTTAAAATTGCTAAACTTTAACTTATTTTTTTATTGTTTTGTTTACCTTCTGCCTATACCTTCGGCACGTAGCGCCTCATCTAATAAGAGAGGGATAGCCGTAAGTGCCTGTAGTGTATATACCTTAGGTTACATATAATGGAGAAACGTGTACATGGGGGAAGCGTGGGATACCCGTTAGTAGAGTGTGTACACAGTGAGTCTTGCAAGAGGCTGTAGTGTAGAGGCACGAAACAAAGAGTATCCTGGGTGTGGGGTGTGGGGGAGGGTGTGCGGTGTGGGGGAGGGTAGGGAAGGGTGTGAGGGGAGGGTGTGGGGAAAGGGTGTAGGGAAGGGTGGGGAAGGCTGGAATTGAGAGCAGGATAACTAATCAAGCTCAAGACTAATACATGTGGGAGTGTTACGGAGGATTAATGTGTCCTTAGTTAAATAGGAAGGCGTAGGAGGACGACACGGCAAAGAAGGAGGAGGAGGGAGAAGAGGAAGAGGAGGGAGAAGAGGAGCAGAGAGAGGAGGAGGAGCAGAGAGAGGAGGAGGAGCAGAGAGAGGAGGAGGAGGAGGAATACAGGGTAAATATGAAAGAGGAAAAAAAAGAATCCCCTGAAAACGGGAAAGAGGGAGGGAGAGGAGGAAAAGGAGATGGTCACGGTAAAAAGTAAGGAGGAGGAGGAGGAGGAGGAGGAGGTCATGATTAAGAGGGAGGAGGCAACAGTAGCAGAAGAAGAAGAAGAAAAAAAAGACAGGAAATTGAACATCGAAAGTTACTTCATCTCACTTACAGAGGACAATGTAGGGAACAAAAGCTACGAGGGGCGATGCTGATGAGGCCAGGAATTTGTTGGTGTGGCCAGGAATTTGTTGGTGTGGCCAGGAATTTGTTGGTGTGGCCAGGAATTTGTTGGTGTGGCCAGGAATTTGTTGGTGTGGCCAGGAATTTGTTGGTGTGGCCAGGAATCTGTTGATGAGGCCAGGAATTTGTTGGTGTGGCCAGTAATAGAGGTCGATGGCCAGTGTTCGAACAATGACTTCATAAGCTCATTGTACTCAGGGGGTTAAATAACTGTAGTCGGGGGTTAAATCACTGTACTCTAGGTGTTAAATCACTGTACTCTTAGGGTTAAATCACTTGTACTCTAGGGGGTTAAATCACTGTACTCTAGGGGTTGAATCACTGTACTCTAGGGGTTAATTCACTGTACTCTAGATGTTAAATCACTTGTACTCAATAGGGTTAAGATTTCCCCATGAAAACACCAGATCACCATATTAACGGGAGGGAAATAGCACGGAATGAAAGAAGGATGGGGACTGGTTAATAATGCAATGATTATGTGAAAGAAGGAGGAGGAGGAAGAGGAGGAGGAAAACAGTTGAGCTTGCAAGAGATAGCCAGTGCTTGTGAGTTTTGAAAGCATTAAATGTCACGAGGTTACAATTCCTTCCCCTCCCCTCTCCTCCCCTTCCCTTCCCTTCCCTCAGTTTGCAATTGCAGCTTAGATCAAGAAGATTTTGAGAGTGGATGTTCAGAACGTGTGGGAGATGTTGCAGCGGCCGGAGGTGGTTGTGGTGGTGGACAGGGGAACGAGCCGTGAGAGATTGTTGTCGAGACTATGCGATTGCCTTTGGAATACAAATCGGTACACAGACTTTGTTCACACACACACACACACACACAGACATGGCACAAAGAAACATAGAAAAACGGGCACAAACAAGACAGCTACAGATAAACAAAGACACATGGTAGAGAATAAAGAGAGAGAGAGAGAGAGAGAGAGAGAGAGAGAGAGAGAGAGAGAGAGAGAGAGAGAGAGTAAACATGTGTGAGGAAATAACTGAATGTGTGTGTGTGTGTGTGTGTGTGTGTGTGTGTGTGTGTCGATGTGGACGTAATGATGAGGGCCGTGTTATGGTGAGGGTAAGGGTGGTGTTGTGTTGGTGGTGTTGTGATGTGATGGTTTATGATGGTGGTGTTGTGATGGTGGTGTTGTGATGGTGGTGCTGTGATGGTGGTGTTGTGATGGTGGTGTTGTGTTGGTGGTGTTGTGATGTGATGGTTTATGATGGTGGTGTTGTGATGGTGGTGTTGTGATGGTGGTGTTGTGATGGTGGTGTTGTGATGGTGGTGTGGTGATGGTGGTATAGTGATGGTGGTGTGGTGATGGTGGTGAGGGTCGTATGGTTGTGTGGTCATTAATATAGTTTCTACACCTAAAACAAATTCACCTTTACCTGGCGTCCTGGGACCTGCTAAATGTCAACAACAAACAAACAGACCGACAGGTATAGAAAGGCCTGGGGGATACTGTACAAAATGCCACAAGACTTAAGACAGCAGCAACATACACGGGGTAACTGGAATAGGATACACGGGGTAAATCACATAGGCCACACAGGGTAACTTTAAACACGGGATAACTCACATTGGCTACACGGGGTAACTTTAAACACGGGATAACTCACATTGGCTACACGAGGTAACTTTAAACACGGGATAACTCACATTGGCTACACGAGGTAACTTTAAACACGGGGAAAATCACATAGGCCACACGGGGTAACATTAAACACGGGATAACTCACATAGGCTACACGGGGTAACTTTAAACACGGGGAAAATCACATAGGCCACACGGGGTAACTTTAAACACGGGATAACTCACATTGGCTACACGAGGTAACTTTAAACACGGGATAACTCACATTGGCTACACGGGGTAACTTTAAACACGGGATAACTCACATTGGCTACACGAGGTAACTTTAAACACGGGGAAAATCACATAGGCCACACGGGGTAACTTTAAACACGGGATAACTCACATAGGCCACACGGGGTAACTTTAAACACGGGGAAAATCACATAGGCTACACGGGGTAACTTTAAACACGGGGAAAATCACATAGGCCACATGGGGTAACTTTAAACACGGGATAACTCACATAGGCTACACGGGGTAACTTTAAACACAGGGAAAATCACATAGGCCACACGAGGTAGCACTTTAAACACGGGATAACTCACATAGGCTACAGGGTAACTTTAAACACGGGGAGAAAATCACATAGGCTACACAGGGTAACTTTAAACACAGGATAACTCACATAGGCTACACAGGGGTAACTTTAAACACAGGAAAATCACATATAGGCCACACAGGGGTAACTTTAAGCACGGGACCGCTCACATATAGGCTACACAGGGGTAACTTTAAACACGGGGGAAAATCCACACTGGAAAGCACACAGGGGTAACTTTAAACACGGGATAACTCACACCATAGGCTACACAGGGTAACTTTAAACACAGGGAAAATCACATAGGCCACACGGGGTAACTTTAGAAACACAGGATAACTCACATAGGCTACACACACGGGGTAACTTTAAGAAACGCAGGGGAAAATCACATAGGCTACACAGGGGTAACTTTAAACACAGGATAACTCACTAGGCTACACAGGGTAGAAAAAGAAAACTTTAAACACAGGGAGAAAATCACATAGGCTACACAGGGTAACTTTAAACACAGGATAACTCCACATATAGGCTACACCTTGGGGTAACTTTAAACACGAGGGGAAAATCACATAGGCCACACGGGGTAACTTTAAACACAGGATAACTCACATAGGCTACACAGGGTAACTTTAAACACGGGGGAAAATCACATAGGCCACACAGGGTAACTTTAAGCACGGGATAGCTTTCACATAGGCTACACGGGGTAACTTTAAACACAGGGGAAAATCACATAGAGCCACACAGGTAACTTTAAACGCAGGACCAACTCACACTTAGGCTACACGGGGTAACTGAAACATATAATGGTACTGTACATAAATGTAAGGAAGATCAACCTTTTGCTTCACTCTGTATTCACCTTCAGTGCCTCCCAGTAACACACAAGCTGAAACGGTGAAAAGAACATTCAATTTATAATCATTCCTACGACTGCACACTTTTTATTTACACCCTATAATATATAGATATACAGGATCACCTGAATATTGGACAGCCCTAGTTTGAATTACTAAAATATTAACCACTCAAAGGAGGTTTACATGGTGAGTTACTGGCGCCAGTAATTCACCATCACCAAAAGCTACTACCTGGTGTAAGGACTACCTGCTGTTGTTGTTCTTCTTATTATAATTATTGCGCCTCAACAACGATGGGCTTTAAGCGCGGAAGGTTAGTAATCTTGAACTATAAACAATAATAAGACATACAACTTTGCGAATCATTTCAAGCCGTCGGCCATTTTGTGTAACAGACGTCCCCTCGTGCTAAATTTACCGACCTATCCGCTTCCGTGAGTGATTATTGCATCTAAATAAATGCAAAAGTTGTGCGAGTTGGAAGACTAAATTCATCAGTTATTAAAATTAAAAAGAATATTAAATTAAAGGTCACAGTGTTGTATGTCTCACACTGTCGGATGTTATCAATAATGATTCTCTTCTTTAAACTCTCAATATCTTCCAAATTTCTGCTTTAAAAATCTTAATTTCTCAACTTATGGTCTCTCTCGCACACAAAACTTAACAAAACACTCACTGATGATGATATGATTTAAGGAAGTATAAACACAGTTAATAACGTTATTTGGAATATAAACATTAAAAAACAAAAACCGTTACCAAATCTCAGTAGGGTGGACGGAGAAGCGCTGCCCTCCTTTTGCTGCCGGAATTTGAACTCCTACTCTCACACTCCTGATTGGCTACTGATATCCCTGCGTAGCCTCCTGATTGATCCAACGCTCCTTCCTCCAGACATGTTTGTGCTTATCGTCTATAAATTAATGTCGTATTTCCCAATTCATCTAAAAACATGAAATACCGCTTTGATATATATTTTAGAGTGATTCGTATTTCATTAATACAATTCATTACTGAGAGCTGATATAATTTTATTACTGCAGACAAGAGTTGCAGATATATAAAGCCATTACATTCCTCCTCCCTCTCTCCACGTCACAGCCAGATACTCTTATTACTTAATTTATCTTTAAAAATACCTCAATATTCTTAAAAAGAAAACACACGAGTGGTCAAGAATGTCGGTTATTGATAGCCTTAAGCCATACTTGAAATAAATAGATCCTTCGGCTGCAGAAATAAACACGTGGATGTTATTTTTCACGGTGGCGGCCGGGCAGTCAGTCCCTCACACCCCGCGCCATGAACGGGGGGCAGGAAGTATTAAATGGCAGCATACATCATGTTAAGAGATGTATTTACTCGTGAAATTTAGCTATGTGTCCGAATGGAAA
>NW_024719772.1:0-2500 GCF_018991925.1 Homarus americanus | reverse complement strand
CTTGGCCTGGTCCACGCCCCCCGGGAGGAATTACTGGCCTGTCCATGCCCCTGGAGGGACCACTTGGCCTGGTCCCAAGTCTCCCGGGAGGACCATTTGGCCTGGTCCACACCCTCCGGGGAGGACCACACTTGGCCTGGTCCACACCCCCGGGAGTGGACCACACTTGGCCTGGTCCACACCCCCCCGGGAGGACCACTTGGCCTGGTCCACACCCCCCGGGAGGACCACTTGGCCTGGTCCACGCCCCCCGGGAGGACCATTTGGCCTGGTCCACACCCCCCGGGAGGACCACTTGGCCTGGTCCACACCCCCCGGGAGGACCACTTGGCCTGGTCCACACCCCCCGGGAGGACCATTTGGCCTGGTCCACACCCCCCGGGAGGACCATTTGGCCTGGTCCACGTCCCCCGGGAGGACCACTTGGCCTGGTCCACACCCCCCGGGAGGACCACTTGGCCTGGTCCACACCCCCCGGGAGGACCACTTGGCCTGGTCCACACCTCCAGGACAAAAAGGTCAACAGAAGAAAGTTAAAGTCAAGGACCAGAAGTCTGAGGCAATGAAACAAGTCACGATTTTCGAGTGTCCTCACCTAAAATGTCAACAAATAACATGATTTTTCGACCTTTAGTCTTCAGTTTATTTCGTGTGTGTGTGTGTGTGTGTGTGTGTGTGTGTGTGTGTGTGTATGTGTGTGTGTGTGTGTGTGTGTGTGTAATAATAATAATAATAATAATAATTAACGGTTTATTGAAAGAGCTAGTAACCAGAAGGCTGAAAATATACAGTTACATATTTGGGGAATGGGTTACGAATTACAAATAATATACAAGACATATGACACAAATACACATATAGTAACTCAGATGGGGATCAGCTCAAACTACAGTTCATTTCAACATAGTGACAGTGTAGGGAGCAGTGTTTACTGGGAGGAATACAATTGATTTATTACATGTTATTGATAATTTTACAATGGTTGGGACTGGGCTGTTCTATAGCGATCAGTTCGTGCACGATGGGCTGGATGGTTGTGGTGTCGAACAGCAATTCTCGACACAGGGGATCTCAGGTAGTAGGGCCGGTGTCGGGGATGGTAGAAGCTTCTACCAAATTTGCAGATGAGGCCGTGGTGATGGTCAAGGAGAGTCGAAAGGCTGAAAAGGAGCGCTTTTTGATATGTGGAGTAGGAAGGAGAGAATAACTTGTATGCCCCTTTGCACTCTTTTTCAGGTGTTTACGTTGTGTGGCATTTAGGAGGAAGACCAGTGTGGAACATAGGAGCTGGTGAAGTATGAATGTTGTGTATACACTGAGGAGCTCGTGTGGGAACCTGAGGGACTTGAGTCGGCGGAGGAGGTGGAGACGGAAACTGGAGGATTTGACAACTTCACTGACGTGTGGTTTCCAATTTAGTTTGTTGTCTATGGTGACGCCGAGGAGCTGTGGAATCTACAACCTGGAGTGTGTTCTGGACTAGGTAATGGAAGGAGGGGACAATGTCGAGGAGAGGTTGATGCATAACCCAGGTCTTGTATGGTTGATGGTGACATGGTTGTTGGTGGCCCAGTTTTGGAGACTGGCCCAATAAACCCTAAGGGCGGTATAGTTGGGAGCAGAATTGTTGACGCTGATCCCAATGTTGAGTCGTACATATTTCCAGCGAGCAGGGTTTCTTAGGGCATCATTGATGAGCATAAGGAAGCAGAGTGGTCCCATCTTGGTGCCTTGGGGACGCTACAGGTGAGTGACTGAAGGTGGAGACAGCCCCTCGAAGCGTACAGCTTATGTCGGTCACTGAGGAAGTCTGCAAGTTATGGTATGAGACTTCTCCGAAGCCCGAGGTCAATAGCTTTGTTTATGATTATATTGTGGTCGACTAGGTGAACGCTTTAGTGAAATCAATGAAGCGACAGCTACAGACGTTTTCACTCTCGAGACAAGGTATATGTAATCGAGAAAGCTGACAAGACAGTGAGTGGTGGAGGAAGTTTTCATGTTGCCAAATTGCTTGAGGGTCTACGACTTCTGCAATATCAGCATAAGCCCAGTCAAACACAAACTTTCACAGATTAGTGGGTATTGGGGTGATTGCAATAGGTCGTAGCTGATTTAAGATTGTGGGCTGTTGACTTGGGCACTGGTGATACATAAGAGGTCTTCAGTCAGCTTGGGCATCTGGCTTGACTGAGAGAACAGCATTGATGATGGAGCAGAGGTTTAGCAAGTCTGGGAGAACTCCTTGAATAGTTTCATTGGTAAGTCAATGGGGTGGTAGAGCGTTTTAATTCTAGTTTGTCCAGGCGTTTTGCTACGTCAAATTCCTCTACTAAGTCAGTGAGGGGGTTGTAGGTAAGCAGGAGAGTGGGTTGTGTAGCCGTGGGAGCGTCTGGGTATATAGTAGCGAAATGGTTATTTGTTTGCTCAGTCAGTCAACATTAGTGAGATGGCTAAGGAAGGAGGTGGGGTGTGTCATATTGTTTAGTAAAAGGCGTCA
>NW_024719771.1:0-68985 GCF_018991925.1 Homarus americanus | reverse complement strand
CAGTGTGCTTTCGTTCAGTTACGTATTGCTTTCAACGCCACACTCCTCACTACACTCCTCCGCACTACACACTCCCACTACACCTCCCCACACCACCTCCCACCACCTCCAACACTACTGCCTCCTCCTCCCCTCCTCACACTACCCTCCTCCCTACACACTCCTCACTACACCTCCCACACCACTCTCCCAACACTTCTACCTCCTCTTTCCCCTCCTCCCCTACCTCCTCACACTACACCCCCACTACCTCCACTACACCCCAACACTACACCTCCTCACACACTCCTCCCCACTACCTCCTCCCCTACCCCTCCTCCACTACCTCCTCACACCCACACTCCTCTCCCCCTCCTCCCCTCACCTCCCCTCCTACCCCCTCCTCCCATTCCACTACCTCTCACTACCTCCACTACCTCCCCACCTCCTCCACTCCTCCCCTCCCCACTCCTCTCCTCCTACCTACTCCTCCCCTCCCACTACCACTCCTCACACTACCTCCCTCCACTACCTCCCACTACCTCTTCTCACACTCCTCACCTCCTCCACCCCTCCTCCCCTACACCTCCTCCACTACACCTCCTCCTACACTCCTCACCACTCCCCTCACACTACCTCCTCCCCTACACCCCTCCCCCCTCCTCTACCCTCCCCTCCTCCCCTACCTCCTCCCCTCCTCCCCCCACCTCCTCACCCTCCCCTCCCCTCCCTCCCCTACACTCCTCCTCCCCCTCCCCACACTCCTCCCAACACTACCTCCCCTCACCTCCTCCACACCACACACTCCTCCTACACCTCCTCTTCCACTCCTCCTCCTACCCCTCTTGACCTCACATTCCTTCGTCTTTAACATCCTTCTTGGTTATAGTCTCTCTTCCCCCCCATCCCCCTCTCCCTTCACCCTTCCCTCTCTTTCTCTCCTCTCTCCCCTTACCTCCCCTCCCCTCTCCCCTGTTCTCTCCTCTCCCCCCCACTGCTCTCCCCTCCTTCCCCTCCCCCTACACCTCCTCTCTCCCCTCCCCCTCTCCCCTCCCCCTCCCCCTCCCCCCTCCCTCCCCACCCCACCCCTGATAGTAAGTTTGCAGTGTCCTCCTTGTCTCAACTGCTCTCCCTCAACTTATTTTTACGTCCAGATTTCCATGTTATTGTGTCAAGTGTAAGTGGTGTCAGGTGTAAGGTAGTGTAAGGAGTGTAAGGTGTAACAGATGTAAGTGTGAAAATGTAAATGGTGTAAGAGTGTAAAGTGTCAGAGTCAAATGGTGTAAATGTAGTAATAAAGTGTAAAATTAACTATGTGTGAAAGTGTAAATTAAATAGTGTAAAGTGTCAAATATAGAAGTCCATAAAGTGTCAAGATGTGTCAAAATGTAATCCAAAGTGTAGTGTGTCAAAGTGTAACAAGTCAGAGTGTAAGTGAGTGTCAGTGTGTCAGTATGTCAGAAAGTAAGTGTCCAAGTCAGTATAAAATCCAAGTGTGTAGAATATTAATGCCAGTAGTCAGAGTGTAATGGAAATGTCAGAAGTGTAAAGGCCCAGGAGGCAGAGTCTTCCCAGGCACTCACCACATTAGTTTTCTTCGGGCTCTCCTGACACCAACCCCGACCCTGGAACTTGCCCTCAGGAGTTGAATACCTTTCTAGTGGACCCGAGTTGACCTGACTTGATATGACCTCTTTTTTAATGTGACCGAATCTGTCTTTAATGTTAACTAAACTATACTAATGTCTCCCTAACCTACAACTAACGTGACCAGTTGACCTGACGTGTATGCTGCTTTTTTTAATGTGACCAGATCGTAACTGTGTTAACTAAACCTTTAATGTCTCCTAACCTAACCTAACCTAATATCCATCTAACCTAACTTTACTTACCTATCTAACGTTACTTATCTTTTGCCATCCTTAGACCCCTAATATAAAGTCCTCCTCCTATAGGATCTCTGTCCTTTCCCTAGTAGTATCCTACCTCCCTAACCCCTATCCACACACCTATCTTACCCTTACCTTTCACCACCCCATCCTACTTCCTCCTATCCCCACCTCCTCCTGTCCTACAACTACCATTCTTTGAGTCTCTCTCCTTCCTAAGTTTCCTCCAAATCTTGTGAAGGAACCCCATATCCCTCATCGTGTAGGACCCCTGCCATCGTCAGCCTTACTCCTCATCCAGCTTACCCCAGCAGGCCCAGCGGTAGCAACCTCACCCCTGCATGACATTCTCATCAGTCTTCCTCCTCCTTCCCCTCCCCTCTCCCCATCTCCTCCTCCTCCTTCCCCTCCTCTCCCCATCTCCCTCCTCCTCCTCCCCTCTCCTCTCCTCTCTCCCCATCTCCTCCTCCTCCTCTCCCATCTCCTCCCTCCCTCTCTCCCATCTCTCCTCTCTCCCCATCCTCCCCTCTCCCATCTCCTCCTCTCTCCCTCTCCTCCTCTCTCTCATCTCTCTCCTCCCTCTCCCCTCTCACTCCTCCTCCTCTCCCCATCTCCTCTCCTCTCTTCTCCTCTCCTCTCCCCATCTCCTCCCTCCTCTCCCCATCTCCTCCCCTCTCTCCCATCTCCTCCTCCTCTCCCATCTCCTCCCCTCTCCCCATCTCCTCCTCCTCTCCCCATCTCCTCCCCTCTCTCCCATCTCACTCCCCTCCCCATCTCCTCTCCTCTCTCCATCTCACTCCACCCTCCTCTCCCCATCTCCTCCCTCTCCTCTCTCCCTCCCCATCTCTCCCTCTCCCCCATCTCCTCCCTCTCTCCCCATCTCCTCCCCCTCTCCCCATCTCCTCCTCCTCCTCTCCCATCTCCTCTCCTCCTCCCCATCTCCTCCTCCTCCTCTCCCCCATCTCCTCCTCTCCCCCATCTCCTCCTCCTCTCCCATCTCCCTCCCTCCTCCTCTCCCCATCTCCTCCTCCTCTCCCCTCTCTCCTCTCTCCCCTCTCCTCCTCTCCCATCTCCTCTCCTCTCTCTCCATCTCCTCCACCTCCTCTCCCCATCTCCTCCTCCTCCTCTCTCCCATCTCCCTCCTCCCTCCTCTCCCCATCTCACCTCCTCCTCTCCCCATCTCACCTCCTCCTCTCCCCATCTCACTCCCTCCTCCTCTCCTCTATCTCCTCCCCTCCTTCCCCATCTCACTCCTCCTCCCTCTCCCCATCCTCCTCCTCCCTCCCCCATCTCCCCTCCTCCTCCCCATCTCCCCTCCTCCTCTCCCCATCCCCCTCCTCCTCCTCTCCCATCCCCTCCTCTCCTCCTCCTCCTCCCCATCTCACTCCCTCCTCCCTCTCCCCATCCCTCCCTCCTCCTCTCCCCCTCCTCTCCTCCTCCCTCCTCCTCCCCCATCCACTCCTCCTCCTCTCCCCATCCCTCCTCCTCTCCCATCTCCCCTCCTCCCCCATCTCACTCCTCCTCCTCCACCTCCAGCAGTAGCAACATCTCGCCTCACCGCCAGAATGTATTAGTGACTGACGGAGAGTAACACGCAACGCCCTTTACTGCCACTACTTCTCTCATCAATCTTCTTCCTGCTCCTCCTCCTCCTCTTCTTCCTCCTCCCTCCTCTTCTTCCTCCTCCCCTCCTCTTCACCAGCCCTCAACCTGCCTACTCTCAGAGGCTAAGGTGAAGGGCAAGCTAGAGGATCCACCACGACGAGGATATTTCCGTTCTGTCCTCCTCTTCCTGCTCCATCATCCTTCCTCCTCCTCCTCCTCCTCCTCCTCTTCCCTCTCCTCCAACCCTCTCTACCCCTCACCCTTCACCTCCCCTCACCTCCTGCTCCATCCTTCATCCTCCTCCATCCTCACTTGGATTATGCAGTTCAGTTTTGGTCACCGTACTACAGAATGGATATCGAATCCCTAGAAAGCATACAGAGGAAGATGTCAAGACTAATCCCGGGCATCAGGAACCTTGAGTATAGTGACAGGTTAAAGCAGGAGCGAACCTGTAGCAATGGTCTTAAATTATACACATTTAGATTTAGGCGCGAGATAGGTAAACATTGGGTTAGAAATAGAATTGTGGATGAGTGGAACAAGTTACCAAACCTCATCATTAACTCGAATACGCTGGACAGCTTAAAACATAGGTTGGATGGATATATGAGCGATAGGGGTTGGGTGTAAACGGGACTGCCTAGTATGGGCCCGCTGCTCTTTCCTCCATTAATCTTACGTTCTTATATTCAACCTCCCCCTCCTCTTTTCCCCTCTTTCCCCATCTTTCCCTCTTCCCCCTCTCTTCTGTCCTTCCTCCCTTCTCCTCTCCTTCCTTCTACTACTCCTCCCTCTCCCTCTACCTTCCGCTGATCAAACAAAAAACAAAGACCAAAGTAACCCGGGTTAACTCTGCCCCGGCGGAAATGCTAACGCTCACAACCTTACAAACTCGTTCAGGCGTCACCCCCCTCTAATGACCCACAACTCTCCAGTGAATTGGCTTTTGGGGACCTTTGTGTGTGTGTGTGTGGCCCAGTCTAGTTGATATAACGGTGTAGTGGTGTGGTGATAGGTGGCGTGGGCAGTGGTGGTAGGTGGTGTAGGTAGTGGTGGGGTGGTAGTAGGCGGTGTGGGTAGTGATAGTGGTGGTGGTGGGATGGTAGTGGTACGTGTGGTGTGGTGGGGTGGTGGGGTGATAGTAGGCAGTGGTGTGGGTCGCAGGTGGTGGTAGGTGATAGTGTGTGAGAAGGTAACTTGGTGGTAGTGACTAGGTATACTAGGTATGGTATAATGGATAATAATGGAAGCCCTCAAATCGAGGATGGCCGGCCCAAGGGCCTCCGAGGCGTGAATTTGTTAAGGTAAGCTGTTGCCAACACAACAACCACCCCAATTAACGAGCTGCATGACCCAGTGTCAAGGAATCGTCCGAGAAGACTGGACAACTCGCCAACTGCACTGGCTAACCATTACCCCGGAACACGATCTGCAAATCGATTAACATCCAGGTTCCCAATTACTGTTGGGTAGACGGAGGCAAATGGCGTAAAGAAACTTGCCCATAGTTTCACCCTGCCCGAGGATCGAACTCGGGTCCGCTCGCTTGCGAGGCGAGGATGCTAACCATTACACGACAGGTATAGGTACGTGTACTCAACAGGTATTTACTTGGTATTAACGAAGAGACAGGTACCAGTAAATGCACTAGGAACAAAGTTAAGACCTAGTAAAATACCAGCTACCAGTGATAAGCTTATACAGATAATTACACCACCATCTAGCCATCGATAAAAAAACACCTGATTTCTACATATTTTACCTGTGATTATCTCACGTGTCACACTTCTTGACTTTAAACACCCAGGATAGAATTGATGTTCTGGTGATTGATGATCTTCTCGTATCTATACCAAGCTTGAGTATTGATGAGATTACCTTTGATGTTACTGAAGAACTTTGTATGATAGTTGAATTGCTATCATCAGGAAGGGAGGTGGTGGGGTCAGGAGAGTAGTTGGGGTTGTCGGGAGGAGGAGGAGGGTAGTGGTGAGTCGAGAGGAGGATGTGGTGAGGGTCGAGGGTGGTGGTCGGTTGATAAATTACAGTATAATGGGTTATTTTATGTTCTGTTTTGTAAGAGAGAACTTTGTAATGCTGAAATAACCTTTGATAATACTTGTGTGTGTGGGTTGAAGGTAGCAATATATGGTAATTTATAAGGGTGAATTATTTATGGTATTGGAATAGACGTTGATGATATGGTAAGACATTTTATGGATTAAATTGTTGTATTTGCCGATCTGATGGTAATCTATTGTTAACTTAAGGGGTAAGGTGAGGGGAAGAGAGGGGAGGTGAGGTGAAGTAAGATTGGGGTAGGTGAGGAGACGTAGAGCGAGGGGCGACCTGATACAGGTGTATAAATGGAAGTCAGGGCTAAACAAAGGGGACATTACAAAGGTACTCAAACTATCCAACCAGGAGCGAACTCGTAACAATGGTTTTAAATTAGACAAATTTAGATTTAGGCGCGAAATAGGTAAACACTGGTTTGAAACAAGAGTAGTGGATGAATGGAACAAGTTACCAAATATCATCATTAACTCGAATACGCTGAATAGCTTCAAACATAGGTTGGATGCTTACTGTATATGAACAGCAAGGGGTTGGTGTAAACAGGACTGCCCAGTATGGGCCAACAGGCCCGCTGCAGTTTCCACCATTCTTATATTCTTATGTTCTAGATGAGTGAAGTGAGGTGAAGTCTTTGGAGTGATGGTGTGTGCTGGTCAGGCTGGTGAAGATGGTTGGTCCTTTAAGAGCGTGATGCAGTAAGAGCTCCTCGCACCATTACACGCACTATACTCTACACCTAAGCGGTGCTGAAGGACTGCATATGGAGCTTAAACTCAGGTACGCCCACGCGCCTATACGTCCATACTCCCACACGCCTATTCGCCCACACGCTAACTCGCCCATGCGCTCACACGCCTATACGCCCACGCGCCTATACGTCCACACGCCTATACGCCCACAGGCCTATACGCCCACAGCCTATACGCCAACACGCCTATACGCCCACACGCCTATACGCCCACACGCCGCATCCACGCCGATACGCCCGGCCTATGCCCCACGCCTATGCGTCCACACGCCTATACGTGCGCCTACACGCCCGCCCCGTCCACACGCCTATACGTCCGCCTACACGTCACGCCTACACGCCTATCCGTCCACGACTACACGTTAACAGGCCTACGTCCATACCCACACGTCCTGACGTCCACACCTACGTCCACAGACCCGTCCACAGGCCACCACACGCCTATACGCCCACACGCCTGACGTCCACGCCTATACGTCCACGCCTACACGCCCACACGCCTACACGCCCGACGTCCACACGCCTATACGTCCACACGACTATACGTCTACACGTCCACACCTACGCCCATACGCCCACAGACCCCCTTCTGCGCCCACACGCCTGTACGTCCACACGCCTACACGCCCACGCCCATACGCCACGCCTATACGTCCACGCCTACGCCCACGCCTAAACGTCCACGCCCACACGCCCTACGCCCGCCTACACGCCCGCTACGTCCACGCCTATACGTCCACGCCTATGCGTCACGCCTGCCGTCCACGACTTTACGTCACGCCCTACGTCACACGCCGTCGACACGCCTCACGCCCATCGTCCACACGCCTATCGTCCACGCCCATACGTCCACGCCTATACGTCCACACGCCTACACGTCTACACGCCTACACGCCCACACATCCACCGCCTACACGCCCGCCGTCCACACGCCCATACGTCCACACGCCTATACGTCCAACGCCTACACGTCCATACGTCCACACGCCTATACGTCCACACGCCTATACGCCCACGCCTATACGTCACGTCCTCACGTCCACAGGCCTACACGCCCCACACGCCTATACGCCCACACGCCTATACGTCCACACGTCCTACACGTCCACAGCCTACCGTCCACAGGCCTACACGCCCCACACGCCTATACGTCCACGCCTATACGTCCACGCCCACACGCCTACGCCCATACGTCCACACGCCTTCCACGTCCACACGACTATACGTCTCACGCCCCACGCCTAACGTCCCACACGCCCACACCTACGCCCCACGCCTACACGCTCGCTTCCACACTATCGTCCACCGCCGTCAACACGCCTATCGTCCACACGCCTACACGCCCACATACCACGCCTGCGTCCACACGCCCATACGTCCACACGTCTACACGCCCATACATACCACACGCCCTATCGTCCACGCCCTATGCGTCCACACGCCCGCCGTCCACATCTACGCCCATACATACCACACGCCTGCCGTCCACGCCCGCCGTCCCACATGCCACGTCCACACGCCTACACGCCCATACGTCCACGCCTATACGTCCACAAGACTATACGTCTACGCCCACACGCCTAAACGTCCACGCCCACACCTACACGTCCACACGCCTACGCCCATACGTCCACGCCTATACGTCCACGCCTATACGTCACGCCTATACGTCCACACGACTATACGTCGTCTACACGCCGCCGCCACCACACGCCTGCCGTCCACGCCCATACGTCCACACGCCTACGTCCACGCCTACGTCTACGCCGCCCATATCCAGACGCCTACACGCCCATACGTCCACGCCCATACGTCCACACGCCCTACGTCCACGTCCACGTTAACGAGCCTATACGTCCCACACGCCTACACGCCCATACGTCCACGCTCCCGTCCACCGCACCTACGTCCACGCCCGCCCGTCCGCCCATACGTCCGCTACGTCACGCCTACGTCTACACGCCTACCGCCCCACGCATACATCCAGCCTACTACGCCCGCCGTCCACGCCTATACGTCCACGCCTACCGTCCAGGCCTACACGTCCAGAGCCTACGTCACGCCTATACGCCCACACGCCGCGTCACGCTACACGTCCGCAGGCCTACGCGTCGGCAAGCCTCTACCGCCCACGCCTACACGCCCTATACGTCACGTCCACACGCCCACCACGCCTGCGTCCCGCTATCCGTCACGCCTACGTCCACAGGCCTATGCGCCCGCCTACGTCCTCCGCTGTCGCCCACGCCTATCGTCGTCCGCTACGTCCACGCCTACACGCCCACACGCCGCCTACACACGTCCACACGGCAATACGTCCACACGCCTACGTCCACACGCCTACACGTCCACACGCCTGTCCGTCCACACGCTTCATACGTCTACACGCCTATACGTCCACACGCCGTATCGCCCACACGTCACACGCCTACACGTTCACGCCTATACGCCCACACGTCCACACGCCTGTACGTCCACGCCCATCCGTCCACACGCTACATGTTCAACGCCGCCTTTACGTTCACACGCCTATACGTCCACACGTTCACACGCCACACGTCCACACGCTGTCGTCCACACGCCTATACGTTCACACGCCTATACGTTCACACGCGCACGTCCACACGTCACGCTTACATGTCCATACGTCACGTCCTATACGTTCCACACGCCTATACGTCCACACGCCTACACGTCCACACGCCTTTACGTTCACACGCCTATACGTCCACACGCCTGTACGTCCACACGCCTATCAGTCCACACGCCTATACGTCCGCACGCCTATATGCTCACACGCCTACACGTCCACACGTCCATACACCCTCTTGGAGTTTCTTTCGTACTTCTAATCCCATTTTAATATTTGAGAGAGACTTACCTGGGCTGTGCTTGAGAACACCTGAGACGCTAAACTAATTAGTTGTCTTGATCATTTTAAGTCATTGTTAAGATCTACTGTCAATAAAGGCCGGAATACCTGTCTAAATTTACAAAGTTACCTGTCCTAAACCAAACATAAATATATTACCTGTCTATAAATACGAAAATACCTGTCTAATTCCTTGCCCTTACCTGTCCATAACTCCCCAATTACCTGTACATTACTTCCCTGCATACCTGTCTGATACCTTGCCTTTACCTGTCCATTACTCCGTCATATACCT
Organism: Homarus americanus; assembly: GCF_018991925.1. Lineage (NCBI taxonomy): Eukaryota > Metazoa > Arthropoda > Malacostraca > Decapoda > Nephropidae > Homarus > Homarus americanus. The sequence continues at coordinate 59,515 of NW_024719771.1, read as the reverse complement.
GTCTCTAGCTCCTCCAATTCCTGTCCATAACTCCCCCCAAACCCGTGGCCGCGTTGTAGTGTCACCTGAGGCCACCTGACGACCCAGTAGTGCAGCAGGTGGTGGCGCCCTTGGGGAGACCAACTCAGCCAACTGTGCTAATTATCGCTACGAGTTACTTGATATATTAATTGAGTTTGGGAGTTGACTGTGACGCCCCCCCGCCCGCCCCCCGCCCTGCCCGCCCGCCCGCCCCGCCCCGCCCCGCCCCGCCCATACGCCCCGCCCCACTCCCGTGTTCCTTTCTGTCTCAATGTTTGGCTCACACTCACGCACGTACATACAGATATATACGCATAGATACGTACACATATACATATGAACATAAGAATGGAGGAAACTGCAGCGGGCCTATTGGCCCATACTGGGCAGTCTCGTTTACACCCGACCCCTATCGCTGACGTTTTTTAGGAAAGTCTTCCAGGTAGTAGATAATGACGAAAATTACGATGTTATTTACTTAGACTTTAGCAAAGCATTTGACAGAGTACCGCATCAGAGGCTTCTGAGAAAAATTAAGGCTCATGGTATCGAGGGGAAAGTTTTAAATTGGAAAAAATCATGGCTCACCGATAGAACGCAGAAGGTCAGCTTAGATGGTGTTAAATCTGTGTGACAGTAAACCAGTGGGGTTCCTTAGGGTCAATACTAGGCCCACTTTTGTTCATAATCTACATAAACGACGATACTGGGATCAGCAGTGACATAAGCAAGTTTGCGGATGACACCAAAATAGGGCGGCAGATTAATTCAGGGCGGGATGCAAATGGCATTACAGGAGGATCTAAATAAACTGCAGGGTGGTCTGAAAATGGCAATTGAAATTCAACACCAGCAAGTGCAGCGTACTTGATAGAAGAACAAATACTATAATGTATACAGCCTTAACAACATCAACCTAGAAGTCGACTTGTGAAAGAAAACCTAGGGTATTTGTAAAGCCCAGACCTACGGCCTAGAAAACAGTGCGTTAATGTTCGAAATAAGGCAATAGAGTATTGGGTTTTATATCTAGTGTAAGTAACAAGAGTGCAGAGGTCTTATTGCAACTATATCTTGCGCTAGTCAGGCCGCACCTCGATTATGCGGTTCAGTTCTGTGCCCCTATTATAGAATGGATATCAATTCGCTAGAGTCGGCAGCGAAGAATGACAAAAATGATTCCGGGACTCATATACCTTCCATATCAGAATAGGTTAAAGAAACAACTTGCATTCCCTAGAAAGACGAAGAGTGCGGGGAGATATGATAGAAGTATTTATGGGTGAAAAGGAATCAATAAAGGGATATAGATAAAGTTCTTATAATATCCGAGCAGGATAGGACTCGCAGCAACGGATTTAAGTTGGATAAGTTTAGTTTAGGAGGAGATAGGAAGAAACTGGTTCACAAATAGGGTGGTGGACGAGTGAAACAAGCTTAGCAACTTTGTAGTAAGTGCGGGAACTTTGGAAAGTTTCAAAAGGAGGCTAGATAGATTCATGGATGATAGAGTGGTAGTAACTCTCGACAGGAGCTGCCATGCACAGGCCAGCCGGCCTATTGCAGACTCCTTATGTTCTTATGTTCTTATATATCCATCCAACCTATGTTTGAAGCTATCCAGCGTATTCGAGTTAATGATGATATTGGGTAACTTGTTCCACTCGTCCACAACTCTATTTCCAAACCAATGTGTTTACCTATCTCTGCCTAAATCTAAATTTGTCTAATTTAAAACCATTGTTACGAGTTCGCTTCTGGTTGGATAGTTTGAGTACCTTTATAATATCCCCTTTGTTCAGCCCTGACTTCCATTTATACACCTCTATCATGTCGCCCCTCGCTCTACGTCTCTCGAGGGAGTGCAAATTAAAATGCTTTAACCTGTCTCTGTACTACAGTTCCTAATACCCGGGATTAGTCTTGTCATTCTCCTATGAATTCTTTCCAAGGATTATTATATCCATTCTGTAATACGGTGACCAGAATTGAACTGCGTAATCCAAAAGAGGTCTCACAAGCGGCCAAGATATAGTCTTAGGATGACCTCGCTAGTCTTGTAACTTACACTCCTTTTTATGAACCCAAGTACTTTATTAGCCTTGTTTCGAGCAAATACACATTGTTTACTTGGCTTATGATTCCTACTTATCATTACTCCTAAATCTTTCCCGCAGTCAGATTTCTCAATAACATTGTTGTTCATCTGGTATCCGGTTTCCCTGTTTATATCTCCTATACTGAGTACTTTACATTTGTCCATATTGAATTTCATCTGCCATTTTTCAGACCATTCGAATTTTTTAGAATCTTCCTGTAGTTTTGCGGAGTCCTCGTCAGATTTAATAACACGTCCTATTTTAGTGTCGTCAACAAATTCTTATGTTGCTGTCTATGACGATCTATGACGTTTATGTATATAATAAATAATAATGGTCCAAGTACTGAGCCTTGGGAACTCCACTGACGTTGAGTTCCTCAAGGCTCAATCCCCCTATCTCTCTATACCTGCTTACATATATACTCACACACACGCACACACACACACACACGCACACACACACACACACCATCCCTGGACTGAAGTACTTAGCGTGGATGACGTGGAAACCAAATGGATAAATTATACCAACACCACCACGGAAGCTCACCACCACTTCTTCCCGAGAAGTCCGTCAGATCTCACCCAGCTGACTTGCCCTGGATCACACCTCGGATCCAAAAGACTTATGCAACAGAGAGACAGAGCCTTTCATCTCAATAACCACATCGCTACAGGTCACCGCAGCAAGTCGCATGAAATACCGCCTGCAAAGTCCCACTACCCAGCAAATTACAACACCTGAAGCAGACCAACATCAGTCAATGGTATGGTAAGCTTAAAGAACTCTGTGGACTAAACAATATGACACACCCCTCCCTTCATAGCCATCTCACTAATGTTGACGCAGCTGAGCAAACAAATAACCATTTCGCTACTATATGCCAGACGCTCACGGCTCGACACAACCACTCTCCTGCTTACCTACCAGCCCCCTTCCCACTGACTTAGTAGAAGAATTTGACGTAGCAAAACGCCTGGACAAACTAAAATTAAAACGCTCTACCACCCCATTGACTTACCAATGAAACTCTTCAGAGTTCTCCCGGACTTTAAACCCTCTGCTCCATCATCAATGCTTCTCTCCAGTCAAGCAGATGCCCAGCTGACGGAAGACCTCTTATGTCACCAGTGCCCAAGTCAACCAACCCACAATCTTAAATCAGCTACGACCTATTGCAATCACCCCAATACCCAGCCTAATCTGTGAAAGTTTTGTGTTTGACTGGGCTTATGCTGATATTGCAAGAGTCGTAGACCCTCAGCAATTTGGCAACATGAAAACTTCTCCACCACTCACTGTCTTGTCAGCTTTCTCGATTACATATACCGCCATCTCGAAACGAAACGTCTGTAGCTGTCGCCTTCATTGATTTCACTAAAGCGTTCGACCTAGTCGACCACAATATAATCATAAACAAAGCTATTGACCTCGGGCTTCGGAAGTCTCATACCATAGCTAGACTTCCTCAGTGACCGACGCCAAGCTGTACGCTTCCGAGGGCTGTCTCCACCTTTCAGTCTTGTGGCGTCCCCCAAGGCACCAAGATGGGACCACTCTGCTTCCTTATGCTCATCAATGATGCCCTAAAACCCCTGCTCGCTGGAAATATGTCGACGACTCCACCATTGGGATCAGCGTCAACAATTCTGCTCCAACTATACCGCCCTTCAGGATTTATTGAACAGTCCAAAACTGGGCCACCAACAACCATGTCACCATCAACCATACCAAGACCATGGTTATGCACATCAACCTCTCCTCCGACATTGTCCCACCTCCTTCCATTACCCTAGGTCCGAACACACCCAGGTTGTAGATTCCACGAAGCTCCTCGGCGTCACCATAGACAACAAACTAAATTGGAAACCACACGTCAGTGAAGTTGTCAAAGCCTCCAGTTTCCGTCTCCACCTGCTCCGCCGACTCAAGTCCTCGGAGTTCCTGCACACGAGCTCCTCAGTGTATACACAACATTCATACTTCCCAAGCTCACCTATGCCTCCCTGGTCTTCCTCCCTAAATGCCACACAACGTAAACAACACTCCAGAAAAAGTGCAAAAGAGGGCATGCAAAATTATTCTTCCCTTCCTACTCCACATATCAAGAGCCCAACACACTGACCCTTTCGACTCTCACTGACCATCACCACGACATTATCTGCAAATTTGGTAAGAAGCTTCACACCATCCCCGACACTACCGGCTCCTACTACCACCTGACATCCCCTGTCCGAGAATTGCTGTTCGACACCACAACCGCATCCAGCCCATACGCACGAACCGATCGCTATAAGAACAGCCCAGTCCCAACCATTGTAAAAATTATCAATAACATGTAATAAATCAGTGTATTCACTCCCGGTAAACACTGCCCCTACACTGTCACTATGTTGAAATGAACTGTAGTTTGAGCTGATCCACATCTAAGATTATATGTCTTATTTGTGTCACTGTTATTTGTATATTATTTGTAATTAACCCATTCCCCAAATATGTAACTATATTTTCAGCCTCTGGCTGCAGCTCTTTCAATAAACCGTTAATTATTATTATTATTATTATTATTACACACACACACACACACATCCTCTATAAATACTTGGCTGTTCAAACTATTTCATCTTCCCATTGAACATTTCCTTCTTAGTTTTATTTACATATTTTTTTGCCCATGACAGTCACACTCCGGGGCAGAAAGTGACGTCTGTGTGTCCATGTTTCTCTGTGTCTGTGTGTCCCTGTGTCTGTTTGTATGTGTGTGTCCGTGTGTCTGTTTGTGTGTCTGTGTGTGTGTGTGTGTGTGTGTGTGTGTATGTGTGTGTGTGTGTGTGTGTGTGTGTGTGTGTGTGTGTGTGTTTGTATGTGTGTGTCCGTGTGTCTGTGAGTCCGTGTGTCTGTGAGTCCGTGTGTCTGTTTGTGTGTCTGTGTGTGTGTGTGTCTGTGTGTCTATGTGTGTCCGAGTGTCTGTGTGTCTGTGTATCAGTGTGTCTGTATGTCCGTGTGTCTGTGCCCGTGTGTTCGAAATGTCCTTGTTTCTGTGTGTCTGTGTCCATGTGTATGTGTCTGTGTGTCTGTGTATCAGTGTGTCTATGGCCGTGTGTCTGTGCCCGTGTGTCTGAGTGTCCTTGTTTCTGTGTGTCTGTGTCCATGTGTATGTGTCTGTGTGTCCGTGTGTCTGTGTGTCCGTGTTTCTCTGTGTCTGTGTGTCCTTGTGTTTGTATGTCTGTGTGTCCGTGTTTCTCTGTGTCTGTGTGTCCTTGTGTTTGTATGTCTGTGTGTCCGTGTTTCTCTGTGTCTGTGTGTCTGTGTGTCTGTGTGTCCGTGTGTCCGTCCCGTCACTTGTTTCCCTTAACGCGTTTTACCGATCAGTTTGTGGTTATGTTAATTTTTTTTAGTTTAGGTTAAATTATGAGAGGGTAGGTTAGGTTAGGTTAGGTTAGATTAGATTGAGTTAGGTTAGGTTTGGTTAGGTTAGGTAAAATTAATGGTTTAAATTTTAATGCCTAAACCAATGACTACAAGACCTTTTTTTTCCAATTTTCTTAAACACTTTTTGGACAACCAATTTTATTTATTTTTTGTTAATTAACTAAAATAAAATGTAATTAAATCTTAGTATCGTTCATCACTCCACCTGGCAGATTAACTTTACTTCAACATAATTTTTAACAAAGAAAAATTTAACCCAAACCTGATAACTGTCCTGCCATTTATTCATTATTCAGCCATTCATCATTATTTCACCATATAACGTAACCTAACCTAACCTAACCTAACCTAACCTAACCTAACCTAACCTAACCTAACCTAACCTAACCTAACCTAACCTAACCTAACCTAACCTAACCTAACCTCATTTAGCCTAACCTAACCTACAATAACCTAACCTGTCATACACTCTCCATCTTGTTACTCCTTCATCTCTCCTTTGTATAATAATTTCCCCAAACACGAGTCGAGTCATAGGTTGGGTTAGTGAGGTGCGCGAGGATAACATTCCATCAGTCAGTCAGTGAGGGAAGGTGCTTGGTATTGGGTGTTGTGTTAGTTATTGATGTTTGTTTGGTATTTTATTTTCATTATATTTTTGTTATTATTGTTGTTGTTGCTGTGGTGTAATGGTCAGCATGCTCGCCTCGCAAGTGAGTGGTCCCGGGTTCGATCCCCGGGCAGGGTGAAACTATGGTAAGTTTCTTTACGCCATTTGCCTCTGTCTACCCAGCAGTAATTGGGAACCTGGATGTTAATCGATTTGCAGATCGTGTTCCGGGGTAATGGTTAGCCAGTGCAGTTGGCGAGTTGTCCGGTCTTCTCGGACTATTCCTTGACACTGGGTCACTTATCTCGTTAACTCAGGGTGTGGCTGTTGTGTTAGCGACAGCTTCTACACCTTAAACAAATTCACGCCTGGGTGGCCCTTGGGCCAGCCATCCTCGTTACACGACGGGCAACCATTATTTTATTATAATTTTTATTAATATTATTTTTATCATATATATTATTATTATTATATCTTGTTGTTATTGTTATTATTCCCATTGTTATTATCATTACCAGAATCATTAACTCATGAACGTAAACTTCCGCCTCAACATTACACAAGAGAGTTACGTCACACACCATCACCAGGTATTAGGAGACTTTCATAACCCCGGCAGGAGAGGCTGGTTGGCCGTCTCGTCTTAATCAAGACTCACAAAAGATCCTTCACTATAAAGCTCTTCCTTGATGACTCATGAAATAAATTACTCAATAATATTAATGGAAGACGAGTCTCCTTAATTTTCTCTGAGTCGGACCCAACTTTATCTACTTTATTGTAGTTTATAATGGCCTTCATCCTAACCTAACCTCACCTAACCTAACCTCACATAACTTAACTTAACCTAACCTAACCTTGCCATCACTATAATATAATTCACGTTACCTTCCTGGGATCAGTTTAACTCCTACAGGTGGCATGTAAAGGTCAGCTGAAGTACCTGTTAAAATGTTTACAGACCACCCCCACCAACCCCCCCCACAATCAACCCACTCACCCCACTCACCCCCACTCACCCCCCACACTAACCCCACACTCAACCCCACACTCAACCCACTCACCCCACCACCCCACACCCCCACTCAACCCACTCTGCCCCGACTCACCCCACACCTCACTCACCCCCGCCACATCTCAACTCCCACCTCACCATCCCACCACTCACCCCACACCACTACCCCCACTGACCCCACCTCGCTTACTGTTTACGATGACGTCATGTATGTGAGCATAAACCCCACCCTGGAGGCCGCGGGTGGCGGAGGCCACGAGGTATGGAGGCCACGGATGTATGGGAGGCCACGAGTGTATGGAGGCCACGGATGTATGGAGGCCACGAGTGTATGGAGGCCACGGATGTATGGAGACTGTATATTGCGGACAGTGAGTGTATGCTAAGTTAACAGTGTATATATTTTGGTGCCAGCGATGTATATACTTGGAGGAGGAGAATGAAAAGAAAAGAAACTACAACAAGGAGAGAAAATAAAAAGATAAACAAAGAAAAAGGAGAAGACGGAGAAGAAACGGAAGATAAAACTGATAATAATAAGAAGGAGAATCACACACACACACACACACACACACACACACACACACACACACACACACACACACACACACACACACACACACACACACACACACACATTTAACAATATCACACTATCACACATTCTCGGCTAAAAGTTGACCTCTGACTCACAAATACAGCGCTAGTTAGGTTAGGTTAGGTTAGGTTAGGCTTAGTTTGGTGTGTCCTGTTGCCCCTAATCCTCCCTCAACCCTCACCCTCCCACCCCCCACTCTCCCACACTCCTCTCCCATCTCCTCACCTCCCAATCTCACTACCTCCCACCTCCTCACCCACCTCAACTCACCTCACTCTCACTCTCCCATCTCCCCCACCTCACAATCTCCCCAACTCCTTCCCCCTCACCCTCCCATCCTCCCCCACTCCCCTCTCCCCCTTCCCCTCCTCCCCACCACCCCCTCCTCCCCACCACCCCTACCCACTCACCTCCCTCACTCTCCAGGTCAGACAATTATGGAGGCCATCTGTCATCCGAGAAAAAATGACGTCATAAGTAAACAAACGTGAATAATACCGAATGAAAAATGTGACATAAAAAACACGGAAAAATTACTGGCCTGAGAGAAGGAAGGAAGGTGGGCGTGAATTAGGCCAGTAGGTGGTGGGCGTGTCTTAAGGTCTTGAGTAGTGGGCGGGGGCGTGTCTTGAGGAATGGATGGTGGACGTGCCTGAGGTCTGGGTAGTAGGTGGTGGGCGTGTCTTAAGGAAAGGGTGGTGGGGTGGGGGTTGTCTTGAGGAATGGGTGGGGTGTGTCTTAAGATGTGGGTAATAGGTGGTGGGCGTGTCTTAAGATGTGGGGTATAGGTTGGGCGTGTCTTAAGATGTGGGTAATAGGTGGTATGTGTCTTAAGATGTGGGTAATAGGTGGTGGGTGTGTCTTAAGATGTGGGTAATAGGTGATGGGCGTGTCTTAAGATGTGGGTAATAGGTGGTGGGTGTGTCTAGATGTGGGTACTAGGGTGTGGTTCAAGATGTGGGTAATAGGTGATGGGCGTGTCTTAAGATGTGGGTAATAGGTGGTGGTCGTGTCTTAAGATGTGGGTAATAGGTGGTGGGTGTGTCTTAAGATGTGGGTAATAGGTGGTGGGCGTGTCTTAAGATGTGGGTACTAGGTGGTGGGCGTGTCTTAAGATGTGGGTAATAGGTGGTGGCGTGTCTTAAGATGTGGGTACTAGGTTGGGCGTGTCTTAAGATGTGGGTACTAGGTGGTGGGCGTGTCTTAAGATGTGGGTAATAGGTGATGGGCGTGTCTTAAGATGTGGGTAATAGGTGGTGGGTGTGTCTTAAGATGTGGGGTAGGGTGTGTCTTAAGATGTGGGTAATAGGTGGTGGGCGTGTCTTAAGATGTGGGTAATAGGTGTCGGGCGTGTCTTAAGATGTGGGTAATAGGTGTCGGGCGTGCTCTAAGATGTGGGTAATAGGTTGGGCGTGTCTTAAGATGTGGGTATAGGTGGTGTGTCTTAAGATGTGTGGGTAAAGGTGGTGGGTGTGTCTTAAGATGTGGGTGATAGGTGGTGGGGTGTGTCTTTAAGATGTGGGTAATAGGTGGTGGGTGTGTCTTAAGATGTGGGGTAATAGGTGGTGGGCGTGTTTAAGATGTGGGTATAGGTGGTGGGCGTGTCTTAAGATGTGGGTAATAGGTGGTGGGCGTGTCTTAAGATGTGGGTAATAGGTAGGGTGTGTCTTAAGATGTGGGTAATAGGTGGTGGGTGTGTTCTAAGATGTGGGTAATAGGTGGTGGGTGTGTCTTAAGGTGGGAATAGGTGGTGGGCGTGTCACAAGAGGTAATAGGTGGTGGGTGTGTCATAAGATGTGGGTAATAGGTGGTGGGTGTGTCTTAAGATGTGGGTAATAGGTGAAGGGCGTGTCTTCGATTAGGGCAGAGGATTGTTATAGGTGATGTGATCGTCTATTAAAGTTATCCCTTAATATTCCCACAGTTTTAGAAGAGAGAGAGAGAGAGAGAGAGAGAGAGAGAGAGAGAGACGTCACTTAACCTAACTAAGGTACCGATAACAATATATTATATATAAAAAAATACATGACATCATTAGTTTCATTTTATTATTTTTTCTTCAAATTAATCGTCTACGTAGATCTGTTATTAAATGTTTCCTGGATTTTATGAACTCGGCAATAGGAATTAATGGGTTCTGGGGCTCGGGGTTCGGGACTTATGGGCTCGAGTATTCGGGGTTCGGAAATAGGGATTCATGGGTTGTGGAAATAGGTGTTCTCTCTCTCATACAAAACCCAAACACGTCACCAACTGGTTCTCAACATGAAGAAGAATAAAAACACTAACAACACCACATTATCCTTCTTGAACAGCGCCATTATCCATCCTAGTGGTGGTAGTGGTGATAATCCTACAGTACCTAAGGCGCCATTATCCATCCTAGTGGTGGTAGTGGTGATAATCCTACAGTACCTAAGGCGCCATTATCCATCCTAGTGGTGGTAGTGGTGATAATCCTACAGTACCTAAGGCGCCATTATCCATTCTAGTGGTGGTAGTGGTGATAATCCTACAGTACCTACAGCCATTATCCATCCTAGTGGTGGTATTGGTGATAACCCACAGTACCTAAGCGCCATTATCCATCCTATTGGTGGTAGTGGTAATAATCCTACAGTACCTAAGGCCATTATCCATCCTAGTGGTGGTAGTGGTGATAATCCTACAGTACCTAAGGCGCCATTATCCATCCTATTGGTGGTAGTGGTAATAATCCCACAGTACCTAAGGCGCCATTATCCATCCTAGTGGTGGTAGTGGTGATAATCCTACAGTACCTAAGGCGCCATTATCCATCCTAGTGGTGGTAGTGGTGATAATCCTACAGTACCAAGGCGCCATTATCCATCCTAGTGGTGGTAGTGGTGATAATCCTACAGTACCTAAAGCGCCATTATCCATCCTAGTGGTGGTAGTGGTGATAATCCTACAGTACCTAAGGCGCCATTATCCATCCTAGTGGTGGTAGTGGTGATAATCCTACAGTACCTAAGGCGCCATTATCCATCCTTGTGGTGGTAGTGGTGATAATCCTACAGTACCTAAAGCGCCATTATCCATCCTAGTGGTGGTAGTGGTAATAATCCCACAGTACCTATGAGCCATTATCCATCCTAGTGGTGGTAGTGGTAATAATCCTACAGTACCCAAAGCGCCATTATCCATCCTAGTGGTGGTAGTGGTGATAATCCCACAGTACCTAAGGAGCCATTATCCATCCTATTGGTGGTAGTGGTAATAATCCTACAGTACCTACGCCATTATCCATCCTAGTGGTGGTGGTGATAATCCTACAGTACCTAAGGCGCCATTATCCATCCTAGTGGTGGTAGTGGTGATAATCCTACAGTACCTAAGGCGCCATTATCCATCCTAGTGGTGGTAGTGGTGATAATCCTACAGTACCTAAGGAGCCATTATCCATCCTAGTGGTGGTAGTGGTGATAATCCTACAGTACCTAAGGCGCCATTATCCATCCTAGTGGTGGTAGTGGTAATAATCCTACAGTACCTAAGGCGCCATTATCCATCCTAGTGGTGGTATTGGTGATAACCTACAGCACCTAAGGCGCCATTATCCATCCTATTGGTGGTAGTGGTAATCCACAGTACCTAAGCGCCATTATCCAACTTAGTGGTGGTAGTGGTGATAATCCCACAGTACCTACAAGGCGCCATTATCCATCCTATTGGTGGTAGTGGTAATAATCCCACAGTACCTACATATGCCATTATCCATCCTAGTGGGTGGTAGTGGTGATAATCCTACAGTACCTAAGGCGCCATTATCCATCCTAGTGGTGGTAGTGGTGATTATCCTATAGTATCTAAGGCGCCATTATCCATTCTAGTGGTGGTAGTGGTGATAATCCTACAGTACCTAAGGCGCCATTATCCATTCTAGTGGTGGTAGTGGTGATAATCCTACAGTACCTAAGGCGCCATTATCCATCCTAGTGGTGGTAGTGGTAATAATCCTACAGTACATAAGGCGCCATTATCCATCCTAGTGGTGGTAGTGGTGATAATCCTACAGTACCTAAAGCGCCATTATCCATCCTAGTGGTGGTAGTGGTGATAATCCTACAGTACCTAAGGCGCCATTATCCATCCTAGTGGTGGTAGTGGTGATAATCCTACGGTACCTAAGGCGCCATTATCCATCCTATTGGTGGTAGTGGTGATAATCCTACAGTACATAAGGCGCCATTATCCATCCTATTGGTGGTAGTGGTAATAATCCTACAGTACCTAAGGCGCCATTATCCATCCTAGTGGTGGTAGAGGTGATAATCCTACAGTACCTAAGGCGCCATTATCCATCCTAGTGGTGGTAGTGGTGATAATCCTACGGTACCTAAGGCGCCATTATCCATCCTATTGGTGGTAGTGGTGATAATCCTACAGTACCTAAGGCGCCATTATCCATCCTATTGGTGGTAGTGGTAATAATCCTACAGTACCTAAGGCGCCATTATCCATCCTAGTGGTGGTAGAGGTGATAATCCTACAGTACCTAAGGCGCCATTATCCATCCTAGTGGTGGTGTTGATATTGACGCATATTATAAAAATAAATAAAATAAAAATCTCTCCCCAAGTGAACATACAGTTATTGTTTGGTCCATTTAGACTTAACCCACAGGAGATTGGACCGTGAAAGAGACGACCCCTCCCCCTTCTCTCCCCCTCCTTCACCCCCACCCCTTCACCCCCACCCACCTGACCCCCCTACACCCCCTTCACTCGACCCCCCTCCGACCGGTAATGGAATACAAACAATTATCACACCTGCAATTATAGCAACGAGTCGGGGTAATGGTCGTCGGGTGGTTAATGTTGCGTCATGGTCGGAGGGGTGGTGGTGGTGGTTAAGGTTGTTGAGTGGTCGGGTAGTTGGTTATGAGTTGTGGTTGATTTTCATTGGTCGGTAGTTGGGTGTAAGTTGTGGTAGAGTTATAGTCGGGAAGTGGTTGAGATGGTTGATTGGTCGGGTGGGTAATCTCATGTCATAGTCGGATGAACAGTAATTGGTCTGTATCATAATCGGGTATGGGTCGGGTGTCGGTTTAGAATTTAGATAGAAAAAAAAACACCTGCCCAAGTCCACGTTAACACCTGTAATTAGTGCTACCAGGTGTCACAAATACTGTAACTATTTTCTTGATCTAAAATACAAGTAACAATAATATCACAAAGTTGCCAGAATATGTGATCGTGTGTGTGTGTGTTTGTGTGTGTGTGTGTGTGTGTGTGTGTGTTTAAATCACGGCAACCTGTGGTGTAATGGTCAGCGTGCTCGCCTCGCAAGCAAGCGGACCCGGGTTCGATCCCCGGGCAGAGTGAAACTATGGGCAAGTTTCTTTACGCCATTTACCTCTGTCTACCCAGCAGTAATTGGGGACCTGGATGTTAATCGATTTGCGGGGTAATGGTTAGCCAGTGGAGTTGTCCGGTCTTCTCTGATTATTCTTTGACACTGGGTCATGCAACTCGTTAATTCAGGGTGTGGTTGTTGTGTTGGCGACAGCTTCTACACCTTAAACAAATTCACGCCAAGGTGGCCCTTGGGCCGGCCATCCTTGCTACACGACGGGCAACCTTTATAATTAATTTTAAGATTATTCATATGTTTTCCATGTTGGTTTGATTGATAGGAGAAGTAAGGTAGTGTGAAAACATATATGGAAGGGAGCGGGAAGGGTGGGAGAGGATGTAGAGGGAGGGTGAATGTATGAGAGGGTAGCGGAGGAGGGGAGAGTAGGAGGACTGTTCACGGGTTTCACACAGCAGGGCAGCCATGACGCCTCCACCTCGCCTCATATGGAAAGTTTGGCCTCTCCTCCCTCCCTCCACTTGGGATTCCAGCAACGCCTCACTGGTATTTTCTCCTTCCTGCCTCCGTCCCTCCCTCCCACAGCTAGGGAGTCATACACACGAGTGTGCCTCGTCCCTTATACCTATATGTCACGTCCACCGTCACATAACAATGGAACCACCACCACCTGTACTGCAGCTCCTGTGGCTGCCATTGTTATATATATATATATATATATATAAATTTTAGTTAGGGAATTAAATGTATTTCCATGTGTTCTATTACTATTGATGATAGTAATAATAATAGAAGCAGGGGGCCAGTTGTTGGGGTGAAGGAGATGTTATCGCACTCGGGGCGCCGCACCTAACTCACCCCTGATAAAGCCAGGTTAGCGCCTCACAAAGGGATAATGACATGGAAACGACGTCAGAGAGAGACGATTTATCCAGTGGTTTACAGTATGAATTCCTTGTTTGCATAAAACATGGAGAGATAGAAGGGAAAATTAGATGTTTACAGACGCAGGAAGCAGCACCCTGGAGGCGAGCTGTGGAAGGGGTCTGCCTCAGCGGATGTAAACAAAGATTTCTCAGTGTGTGGGAACACTCGGCCGCCGGCAACAGCTCTCCACACAACCTTCAACTGGACATAGATTCCACAAGATAGTTTTTGCCCTAAAGAATCACATACACAAAATATAATGAAATAAACAAAGAATTAACATGTCATTAAATCCCCGTACAGTACCTTATAGTACAGTACAGTACCTGTGTAACGGTAATAAGATGACACTTACCGGTACACTGTAGGAGGTATCACATCTTTGCGTTAAATCCTTTATCTCTATCTGTCCATCTGTCTGTCTGTCTGTCTCAGTTTCCCGTCACCGCTCATTACACACAAACCCCTGAGGATTCATCCACCAAACTTACCACCACCAATATAGATGACAAGTGTAGATAAAAATAAACATGTAAGCTAAACACAATATAACCGACCAGTACACCTCTCTGTCTCCTCACCTGTCTGTACACCTCTCTGTCTACTCACCTGTCTGTACACCTCTCTGTCTACTCACCTGTCTGTCTGTGATGCAAATGTCATAATAACAACTCTTTTTAACCCTGTGTATACTGTATATTTTCCAAGTGTGTGTGTGTGTGTTTCTCTGTGCATTACGTCGTTGTAGCTTTCATTTTGACATATTAAATAATTTGTCTCATTATATAAATAGTATAATCCTCTATAGTGGTATTATAGTAATCTTTTATGTGATTATTATATCTGGGTTTAAATTTACGTATATAATTCTTTTATGTATGTTTGTTTTACAATATTTATATAATATTTTATCTTACTTTGTATATTAAGTTTTAAATAATCATCTTTAAGTTCAGTTTGTGTGTGTTTGTGTACGTGTTTCTCCAGTTTGTGTGTGTTTGTGTACGTGTCTCCAGTTTGTGTGTGTTTGTGTACGTGTCTCCAGTTTGTGTGTGTTTGTGTATGTATTTCATCCTGTCCGTGTGTGTTTGTGTACGTGTTTTATGAGCTTGCGTCTGTTTGCCTCCACGTCCGCACGTCCTGATTAGATTAGTAATTATCAGTGTGTGTGTGTGTGTGTGTGTGTGTGTGTGTGTGTGTGTGTGTGTGTGTGTGTGTGTGTGTGTGTGTGTGTGTGTGTGTGTGTGTGTGTGTGTGCTTCATTCTTCCTAAATTTCTGTATCTTTTCAGGGTGTGAGTGTGTAACTGTCTGGCTGGCTGGCTGACCCTAACAACAACAACAGTCTACCAACGAGCTACAGTCTTCAGGAAGTCGACCAACGAACTGTAACTGGTGAGTGAAGATGTACCGACAGTCATCTATTAACTGACATACACGCAGTCATTCAGAAAATTCTAACTAGTGTAGCAATTAATGTAGGTCATTGTGGGTCATATGAGTGATCTTAATATTTGACCTTGACCTCGACACTTGACCTTGACACTTCACCTCAACCTCGACACTTCACCTCGACCTCGACACTTGACCTCAACCTCGACACTTGACCTCAACCTCGACACTTGACCTCGACCTCGACACTTGACCTCAACCTCGACCGACACCCTTGACACCTCAACCTCGACACTTGACCTCAACCTCGACACTCGAACCTCGACACTTGACCTCGACACTTGACCTTGACCTCTTCACCCTCAAACCTCGACACTTGACCTCAACCTCGACACTCGACCTCGACACTTGACCTCGACACTTGACCTCGACCTCAACACTTGACCTCAACCTCGACCTACTAAGGCGGGGAGGGGGGGTAGTTCTGTCAATATGAGCTTCTTGGTTCTCATGGTTCTTCCTGTATAGTATGGAGAGGTACAGACAGGTACAGACAGATAGATAGTGAGACGGGTGGACACAGACAGACAGACGGCGACGGGTGGATACAGGCAGAAACAGACAGCGATGGGATGGATACAAACACAGATGGACGGCGAGGTTGGACAGACAGACAGACAGACAGACAGACGGCGAGAGGATATATACAGACACAAACAGGCAGCTAGACGGAAGTGGGGGAATGAACACATACAGACAAAGAGACAGAGAAGGGGATAAACACACAGACAAAAACAGACAGACAGACAGACAGAGGAGATGAGTACAGACAAAAAGATAGACAGGCAGCGAGGGGATGGAACACACGACTGTCTCATCATTACAATAGACAATAACAAGACTTCTCTCACTTGCGTTATCCAGCTCTATGAATGTCTTCCTTGATTTAACTAACTGAACTGACTGATAGAATTTGTTTCCTCTACGTCCCTGTCCGTTTTACACCTCCTTTCCCCACCCCCTCTCTTGGTCACCCCACAGCACCCTCGGCCCACACAGTCAATCGCCGCCTCACTAACTTATGAACAATCTCAGTCATCCTTGTTAATGTGTTCACGTAGTAGCTGACTGACTGGGTGTGTGGGTGAGTGGGTGGGTGTGTGGGTGGGTGTGTGTGTGTGGGTGGGTGGGTGGGTGGGTGGTGCAGATCGGTTCGCCAGTATAAATCCCCATTACTTGATACGTGTTGGCCAGTGAACATTGAGTGCCACTGGTCACAGAGGAGAGGGAGTAGCATCCAGTTCTTACCCGAGTGTAGCCGTCACCGTCCATGTGTCAGTCTTGTACAGTAGCGTGGATTCACACACTGATCTTTGAACATTTGAACAGCTGCGATTGAGTTGGTCTGGTAGAATAATGCGTTTGTCTTACACGTACCGTCATAATAATAATAATAATAATAATAATAATAATAATAATAATAATAATAATAATAATAATAATGATAATAATAATGATAATAATAATGATAACAATAATAATAATAATAATAATAATAGTAATAATAATAATAATAATAATAATAATAATAATAATAATAATAATAATAATAATAATAATGATAATAATGATTCATATCTGTAATAACAAATAAACACAATAAAATGAAGATAATCAACAAGACAATACCTTCACTATCTCGCTACCTCTAAGTGTAATCTCCTCATTAGCCTACAACACTTCCTCAATAGTATCTTTCATCTGTATTGTAATCCAATTAGCGACCTGCAGTAATCCTATCACCCATTTCTCTCAGGATTTATTCATGTTAGCGTTCACGGAGGATTGGGTTAGGTTAGGTTTGGTTAGGTTAGGTTAGGTTAGTCTACAATGTTCATGCGATAACTAGTGAAGGAGTGGCCGGAACTTCATAAGACTTCCCATGGTTGTTTACCCCCCTCCTCCCCCTCCTCCCTCCCTCCCTCCCCCAACCACCACCCACCACCAAGACCTCTTGCTAGTTCGATAATTGAGTTGATGCGATTATTTCATCCGGCTCGTGTCAACCATCGTTATCCGGCGGCTTTTGTTATCCATCATTATCCGGTTTTTGTCCGCCATCATTATCCGGCTTTTGTCAACCATCATTATCCGGCTTTTGTTCTTCATCGTTATCCTGCTCGTGTCAACCATCATTATCCGGCTTTTGTTCTCCATCATTATCCGGCTTTTGTCAACCATCATTATCCGGCTCGTGTCTAGTATCATTATCAGTCGTTGGTTTGGTTATATTGTTATCTGGGTGTACGATCATTCTTCCCCAGTTAGCAACCGTCATCATCCATCTGTTGGCATCTATCGTCATCCAACCATTCTTCTATTACCAATTATCGTCATTCATCCATCTATTAACACCCATCTTCATCCAATCATTCATCCATTAGCAATTATTGTCGTTCATTCATCCATTAACATCCACCCATTACCACCCTTCGTCATCCATCCATAATCACCCATCATCATCATCATCATTCATCCCTCGTCATCCATCCAGTCATCCATTAGTAGCCATCAACCTGGATTTCTCACCTGCATGAGCCAGTTCACCTGACCCCCACCCACCCCCATTATGGCCACAATTCCCTCCCCATTAGCGACCATTGAGACAGATGGCGGGGAGGACAGTGTTAATGGTCGTCTCACATGGCCCTTAATGGGGAGGTTTATTTGTCATTAATGGGTGGCGATTTAAGGGAAAGGGGTGGGGTGTTTTAATTTTGTCTGTCCCCCTTTACTCTCATTCACTAACTCACTCCCTTCCCTCCGTCCCTTCCTTCCGTCCCTTCAACTCATTCACCTTTTCTCCCTCTCCCTTCAACTCTCATTCCTCTCGCTCCTCCATCTTTCAACACATCCTCCTCCTCCTTCCCTCCAATAACTCACCTCCTCCTTCCTCCTCCCTCCCTCCCCTCCTCCTTCCTCCCTCCCTCCCTCCCTCCCTCCTCCTTCCCTCCTCCCTCCTTCCCTCCTTCCCTCCCTCCCTCTCTCCTTCCCCCAGATCCAATACAGAGTATAGATATAAAGTCTGGAGGCACAGCAATACAGAGACTGTGGCCTCCTCCTCCTTAACCTAATACTGATAATGAATCCCCGCCCTGCCAGTAAAGCGCTCTCGTGTCCCGTGCCAATAAAGAGAGAATTTAATAAGATTTTCCAGACAGAGATAAGAGGTAAGGAGAAAGAGACGGAGATTTAATATTTTCTAGACAGAGATAAGAGAGATAAGGGAGAAAGAGACGGAGATTTAATATTTTCTAGACAGAGATAAGAGAGATAAGGGAGAAAGAGACGGAGATTTAATATTTTCTAGACAAAGATAAGAGAGATAAGGGAGAAAGAGACGGATATTTAAGATTTTCCAGACAGAGATAAGATAAAAAGAAAGACATCAAGATAAAGGAAAAAAATGAGTCAACAAAATTAAGTAAACAAAGATAAAAGAAGATAACACAATGTAAGATAACAATAAGATAACACAAGATAAGACGAAACAAGATAACATAACACAAGATAACATATCACAAGACAAACAAACAACAATAAAATCCATGAGAGAGGAAGATCAATCGTCAATCTCAAAAAAAAAAAAATCTTACGTCAATTTTTTTCTCGTAATTGGTGATACAAAAATGTGTTAATTGGCAGATATGTTTAAAGGTTTATAACTCAAAGTCCAAAATGGGGGAAGCAAAGTTACACTCCCAACTTTTATCTTCAACTTTTAAATCGTTTTCTTCACACTTAATTGATTGACTTAAAGTTTTTCGAACACGAATAACGACCAAGGGCAAGAATCTGTATATAAGGGCAATGACCTGTATATAAGGGCAAGGACCTGTATATAAGGGCAAGACCTGTATATAAGGGCAAGAACCTGTATATAAGGGCAATGACCTGTATATAAGGGCAAGAACCTGTATATAAGGGCAAGGACCTGTATATAAGGCCAATGACCTGTATGTAAGAGCAAGAACCTGTATATAAGGGCAATGACCTGTATATAAGGGCAAGAACCTGTATATAAGGGCAATGACCTGTATATAAGGAGCAGGACCTTGTATATAAGGACCTCTATATGAGGCAGAACACCTGTATATAAGGGCAGGACCTGTATGTAAGAACAGGACCTGTATAAGGGCAGGACCTGTATATAAAGGCCAATGACCTGTATATGAGAGCAAGGACCTGTATGTAAAGGGCAGGACCTCTATATAAGGGCAAGAACGCAACATATAAGGGCAGGACCTGTATATAAGGGCAAGGACACTCTATATAAGGGCAAGAACCTGTATGGGCAAGGACACATATGTAAGAGACAGGACCTGTATATAAGGGCAAGGACCTGTATATAAGGGCAAGACCTGTATATAAGGGCAAGAACCTGTATATAAGGGCAATGACCTGTATATAAGGGCAAGAACCTGTATATAAGGGCAAGGACCTGTATATAAGGCCAATGACCTGTATGTAAGAGCAAGAACCTGTATATAAGGGCAATGACCTGTATATAAGGGCAAGAACCTGTATATAAGGGCAATGACCTGTATATAAGGCCAATGACCTGTATGTAAGAGCAAGAACCTGTATATAAGGGCAATGACCTGTATATAAGGGCAATGACCTGTATATAAGGGCAAGAACCTGTATATAAGGGCAATGACCTGTATATAAGGGCAAGAACCTGTATATAAGGGCAATGACCTGTATATAAGGGCAAGGACCTGTATATAAGGGCAAGAACCTGTATATAAGGGCAATGACTTATATATGTAAACAGAACACCTGTATATGAGGGCAATGGCCTGTATAAGGGGCAAGGACCTGTATATAGGGCAAGGACCTATATATAAGAACAGAACATGTATATAAGGGCAGAACCTGTATATAAGGGCAGGACCTTTACATAAAGGCAAGAGCCTGTATATAGGGCAGGACCTGTATATAAGGGCGAAACCTGTATATAAGGGCAGAACCTGTATATAAGGGCAAGGACCTGTATATAAGGGCAAGGACCTGTATATAAGGGCAAGAACCTGTATATAAGGGCAAGGACCTGTATATAAGGGCAAGAACCTGTATATAAGGGCAAGGACCTGTATATAAGGGCAAGGACCTGTATATAAGGGCAAGAACCTGTATATGAGGGCAAGGACCTGTATATAAGGGCAAGGACCTTTACATAAAGGCAAGAGCCTGTATATAAGGGCAAGGATACTTGTAAAGGGAAGCGTATTTATTTAAGGGCAAGTTTATCTTTTTTAAGGGCAGGGCTCCATTTAAGGGCAAAGATATCTATTTAAGACCAAGGATCTACTTAAGGGCAAGGATCCATTTAAGGGCAAGGACCCACTTAAGGGCAAGAATACCAATTTAAGGGCAAGAATCCACTTAAGGGCAAGGAACCAATTTAAGGGCAAGGATCTGTGTTTAAGGAGAAAGATTCAGCAGGGATGGTAGACTCAGTAAGGGACCTCTTATGGAGACACACTACTGTATTATACACCTGACCACACACTACTGTATTATACACCTGACCACACACTACTGTATTATACACCTGACCACACACTACTGTATTATACACCTGACCACACACTACTGTATTATACACCTGACCACACACTACTGTATTAAACACCTGACCACACACTACTGTATTATACACCTGACCACACACTACTGTATTATACACCTGACCACACACTACTGTATTATACACCTGACCACACACTACTGTATTATACACCTGACCACACACTACTGTATTATACACTGACCACACACTACTGTATTATACACCTGACCACACACTCACTGTATTATACACCTGACCACACACTACTGTATTATACACCTGACCACACTACTGTATTATACACCTGACCACACACTACTGTATTATACACCTGACCACACACTACTGTATTATACACCTGACCACACACTACTGTATTATACACCTGACCACACACTACTGTATTATACACCTGACCACACACTACTGTATTATACACCTGGCCACACACTACTGTATTATACACCTGACCACACACTACCCAAGGAGACGGTATAGCAAAGAGCATAGCATAATGGAGCCAGTGAGAGGGAACGGCATAGCATAAAGGAGCCACTGGGAGGGAGACGGTATAGCACAGAGCATAGCATAATGGAGCTAGTGGAGGAACGGCATACATAAGGAACCACTGGGAGGAACTGTATAGCGTAAAGGAGCCACTGGGAGGAACGGTGTAGCATAAAGGAGCCACTGGGAGGGAACGGTATAGCATAAAGGAGCCACTGGGAGGAACGGTATAGCATAATGGAGTCACTGAGGAACGGTATAGCATAATGGAGTCACTGTTACGAACGGTATAGCATAAAGGAGCCATTGGGAACGGTACAGTAATGGAGCCAGTGGGAGGGAACGGTATAGCATAAAGGGGCCACTGTGAGGGAGACGGTATGGGCAGAGCATAGCATAATGGAGCAGTGGGAGGGAAAGGTATAGTATAAAGGAGCCACTGGGGGAGGGAAAGGCATACATAATAAAGGAGCCACTGGGAGGTGGTATAGCATAAAGGCCACTGGGAACGGTATACATATAGCAAAGGAGCCACTGGGGGAACAGCTGGATACGGAGGAGGAGCCACTGGGGGGGGAACGGTATAGCATAAAGGAGCCACTGGGGAGAGAGCCAAGGGAATGGTATAGCATAAAGGAGCCACTGGGAGGAACGGTATAGCATAAAGGAGCCACTGGGAGGAACGGTATAGCATAATGGAGCCACTGGGAGGAACGGTATAGCGTAAAGGAGCCACTGGGGGAACGGTATAGCATAAAGGAGCCACTGGGAGGAAACGGTATAGCATAAAGGAGCACTGGGAGGAATGGTATAGCATAAAGGAGCCACTGGAGGAACGGAGATAAAGGAGCACGAACGTTATAGCATAATGGAGCCACTGGTAGGGAACGGTATAGCATAAAGGAGCCACAGGAGGAACGGTATACATAAAGGAGCCACTGGGAGGAACGGTATAGCGTAAAGGAGCCACTGGGAGGGAACGGTATAGCATAAAGGAGCCACTGGGAGGAACGGTATAGCATAAAGGAGCCACTGGGAGGAAGTATAGCATAAAGGAGCCATGTATAGCATAAAGGAGCCACTGGGAGGAGACGGTAGCATAGCATAAAGGAGCCACTGGGAGGGAATGGTATAGCATAAAGGAGCCACTGGGAGGGAACGGTATAGCATAATAAAGGAGCCACTGGGAGGAATGTATAGAATAAAGGAGCCACTGGGAGGGAACGGTATAGCATAAAGGAGCCACTGTTAGGGAACGGTATAGCATAATGGAGCCACTGGGAGGGAAACGGTATAGCATAAAAGGAGCCACTGGAGGAACGGTATAGCATAATGGAGCCACTGGGAGGGAACGGTATAGCATAAAGGAGCCACTGGGAGGGAACGGTATAGCATAATGGAGCCACTGTTAGGGAACGGTATAGCTTAAAGGAGCCACTGGGAGGAACGGTTTCTGCATAAAGGAGCCACTGGGAGGAACGGTATAGCATAATGGAGCCACTGTTAGGGGAACGGATAGCGTAAAGGAGCCACTGGGGGAATGTATAGCGTAAAGGAGCCACTGGAGGAACGGTATAGCATAATGGAGCCACTGTTAGGAACGGTAGCGTAATGGAGCCACTGGGAGGGAACGGTATAGCATAATGGAGCCACTGGGAGGGAACGGTATAGCATAATGGAGCCACTGGGAGGGAACGGTATAGCATAATGGAGCCACTGTTAGGGAACGGTATAGCATAAAGAAGCCACTGGGAGGGAACGGTATAGCATAAAGGAGCGACTGGGAGGGAACGGTATAGCATAAAGGAGCCAGTGGGAGGGAACTGTATAGCATAAAGGAGCCACTCTGAGGGAACGGTATAGCATAAAGGAGCCACTGGGAGGGAACGGTATAGCATAATGGAGCCACTGGTAGGGAACGGTATAGCATAAAGGAGCCAGTGGGAGGGAACTGTATAGCATAAAGGAGCCACTCTGAGGGAACGGCTACACTCTGAGAGGGAGGGTAGTCACTGGTCGCCATCCAAAGCTTCGAATCAATGAACCAGTAAATGAACTTCGAATCCCTAAACGATATTGTCTCGAACCGGGATTCACAGGGGTTCGTATGAGGGCTTTTCTCTTTTCTGGTGATGTGAGAATGAATCTTAACTGGATCACTTTAGTTACGGTACGAAGAGGGCGTCTAAAACGTTCCTCATACACACACACACTCTGATAGATTTCTTCTCTAAAATCATTAATTAATGTCTCAGGTGGTGGTAGTGTCAACCTGAGCCCCCGAACACGGTGCTGTGGTACGGAGAGGGGGCAGGTAACGGGGGGAGAGAGAGTTAAAGGGAAGGGGGAGAACAGGTTACTGGCCCCTCCCTTCTTTTCTTCCTCCTCCCTCCCTCCTTTATTTCCTCCCTCACCCTTCCTTCCTTCCTTCCTTCCTTCCTTTCTTCCTTCCTTCCCTTTCTCTAAGACTGCGGCATTCTGGATCTGACCACAACTATCACCACCATTACCACAACTACCACTACTACCACCACCAGCAGGAGATGGGAGTGGAAGAGGTTAAGGCCACCATAAATTGCCTTACCTGTCAGAATACTCTTCGACCTCCTGCAGCCCTCAGCCCCTACCACTCCCTCTCCCTCTCCTTCTCCCACTTCCTCCTCTGTCCTGCGTGGCAGTAAACAGTGACATTACCCACATGAATCTGATCTATGTATATATATATATATATATATATATATATATATATATATATATATATATATATATATATATATATATATATATATATATATATATATATATATATATATATATGTGTGTGTGTATGTATGTATATATACACACACACACACACACATATATATATATATATATATATATATATATATATATATATATATATATATATATATATATATATGTGTATGTGTGTGTGTGTGTGTATGCTATCAATGAATACGATGTATTTCTTTGTGTATGAACCTCTGTCCTGCGTGGCAGAGAAGTGTCAGGACCTCCTGACTGAATTACTCTGACTAGGCAAACTGCACTTCAGGATTTGTCAATAAATTTGGTAAACTAAAAAATCTCCCTCTCCCTCTTCCTACCTCTCCCTCTCCCACTCTTCTTCCTACCTCTCCCTTTCTCCCTCTCCCACTTCCTCTTTCTACCTCTCCCTCTCTCACATCCTCTTCTTACCCCCTCTCCCCTTTCCTCTCTCAATTCCTCTTCTTCATCAACAATTTCTCCTCCCTCTCTCCCTCTTCCTCATTTTCTTTAATTTTTCATTCCTCTTCTTCATTTCTTCCTACTCCTTCCCCCCTCCTTTCCTTCCCCTCTCCCTTCCCTTTCCCCCTGCTTCCTTCCCCTCTCCTTCCCCTTTCTCTCCCTCCGTTTCTCCTTTCCTCCTCCTCCACCTCCTCCCTCATATTCCCTTACCCTACTCCTCCCATTCTCTACCCCTCTCCTCTTTCCCTTCCCCTTCCTCTACTCCTCTCCTATTCCCCTTCCCCTTCTCCTCCATATCTCCCTTCCCCATTCCCTACCTCTCTCTTCTAACCTCTACTCATCTTTTTCCCTTCCCCTCTTTCCTCCTCCTCCTCTCCCCCTTCCCCTACCCCCTACCCCCCTCCCCTCACCCTCGGGCAGGTGTACGCCAGCACTCGGCCTCAAGAGTGACGTTGGGCGGAAGAAGAAAATCGTGTGACTTGTAAGACCGCGGAGTGAGGCACCAGCACCCCGGGGAGTGTGACCTCTACCTACTGCCTCGGCCTCCTCTATCTCTTCCTTCTTCTTCCTCTTCTTCATCCTTCCTTTTCTTTCTCTTCTTCATCCTTCTCTTCCTATTTCTCCTTCTTCCTCCTTCTTTTCCTCCCTTCTTCCTCCTTCTCCTCCTCAATGTTGTATAGGACCCCGACAAGTATAAAAGGAATGTAAGGAAGAGCTTAGTATGCCCTTAGCAAAGTTGTTTAACATGTCCTTAAAAACAGGTGTAGTACCAGAATCCT
This sequence comes from Homarus americanus, assembly GCF_018991925.1. Taxonomy (NCBI): domain Eukaryota; kingdom Metazoa; phylum Arthropoda; class Malacostraca; order Decapoda; family Nephropidae; genus Homarus; species Homarus americanus. Next base: position 33,931 of record NW_024719771.1, on the reverse strand, counting down.
GGAGGATAGCGAATGTAATACCGATTTTCAAGAAGGGGGATAGATCACTATCCTCTAACAACCGTCCAATCAATCTAACATCAATTGTAGGCAAATTACTGGATGCAATCATTTCAAACTCTCTTCGAAATCACCTAGAGAAGCACCAATTGATCAATGATTCCCAGCATGGCCTCACTAGCGGGCGTTCATGTCTAACTAATCTATTAACATTCTTTTCATCAGTTTTCGAAACGGTGGACGAGGGGCACAATTATGATGTGGTATATCTCGACTTTAGCAAAGCCTTCGACAGAGTCCCCCACGAAAGACTAATTAGAAAGGTAAAAGCACATGGCATTAAAGGTAATATCCTTAAATGGATTAGGGCGTGGTTACAGGACAGGAAACAGCGAGTGAGCATTAACGGCACTAAATCCCATTGGAGCAACGTCACTAGTGGAGTTCCCCAAGGCTCAGTATTCGGACCATTATTATTTATTATATACATAAATGACATAGATATCAGCATAGACAACAACATAAGCAAATTTGCTGATGACACTAAAATAGGACGTGTTATTAAATCTGATGAGGTCTCCGCAAAACTACAGGGGGATCTAAACAAATTTCTCGAATGGTCTGAAAAATGGCAGATGAAATTCAACGTGGACAAATGTAAAGTACTCAGTATAGGAGATGTAAACAGGGAAACCTGTTGCCAGATGAACAACGATGCCTTTGAGAATTCCGACTGCCAGAGAGATTTAGGAGTAATGATAAGTAAGAACCTTAAGCCAAGTAAACAATGTGTTTTTGCTCGTAACAAGGCTAATAAAGTACTTGGGTTCATACAAAGGAGTGTTAGTTACAAGACTAGCGAGGTCATCCTAAAACTATATTTTGAGCTTGTGAGGCCTCACCTGGATTACGCAGTTCATTTCTGGTCACCGTATTACAGAATGGATATAGAATCCTTGGAAAGAATCCAGAGGAGAATAACAAGACTAATCCCGGGCATTAGGAACCTTGAGTATAGAGACAGGTTAAAGCATCTTAATTTGCACTCCCTCGAGAGACGTAGAGCGAGGGGCGACCTGATAGAGGTGTATAAATGGAAGTCAGGGCTAAACAAAGGGGACATTACAAAGGTACTCAAACTATCCAACCAGGAGCGAACTCGTAACAATGGTTATAAATTAGACAAATTTAGATTTAGGCGCGAAATAGGTAAACACTGGTTTGGAAACAGAGTAGTGGATGAATGGAACAAGTTACCAAATATCATCATTAACTCGAATACGCTGGATAGCTTCAAACATAGGTTGGATGGATATATGAGCGATAGGGGTTGGGTGTAAATGGGACTGCCCAGTATGGCTAACTGGCCCGCTGCAGTTTCCTCCATTCTTATGTTCTTATGTTAAGTGTGATGTCAACAAGTACTTGCATTAATAAGCTCACTTGAACACAATAAACGTCCCTCACGGCCTATCAGTAAGGGCGGTTGTTGGGTTGACGAAACATAGACAGGATTAGTAAACTTGGGAAATATTTTATGCATATTATATATTATATTATTATCTTGCTATTTGTTTGTGTATTGGTTGCATGTATTATTTATGTATATGTATAGGGTATTATATGTTGTTGTTATTGTTGATGTTGTTGTTGTGGTTATTATTATTATTATTATTATTATTATTATTGTTATTATTATTTTTAATATTATTATTATTATTATTATTATTTTAGAAGTGAACACAAAAGGTTAAACTAAGGAGAAAGAAAAAAAATATATATGAAAAAATATCGTTAAGAAATGTCATGAAAATAAAGTGGGAGAAGTTGAGGTGAGGTGAAGTTGAAGTGAGGAGAGGTGAAGTGAGGTGACAGAGATCCACACTGCTAGGACATGACGGCAGACCATTATATTCTCTTATCACTTGGACCTCAGGCTACTGGGGTCATTCCTCTCTCTCTTTCTCTCTCTCTCTCTCTCTTACACCCCCTAACCTCCGCCCCCTCTTTCCTCTCTCCCTCTACCCCCTCCTCACCAACCTCCCCTCTCCCCCTCTCCCTACCTTCTCTCCCTCGGCGTCTTGTAACCTGGTTTATATGTTTTCACCCCAGGCTGCTTACCTGACCATTTTTACACAGGTTATGTGACTGAGGTAATTAAGTGTGACCCGCAGGTATTAATTATTTACCTTAATTAATACTCACCTGTCTAAGTCTTATTTAATACTCACCTTCACCTACCATCACCTACTACTACCATATATCACCTCTACCTCCACTACCCATGACTATCTACCACTATTCACCTCACCTACCACCACTCATCATCATCTACCACCACTCATCATCATCTACCGTCACTCATCACCACCTACCATCCACTACTACCACTCATCACCATCTACCACCATTAACCACCATCTTTGGAGGCTGTGAGGCCAGCTGGAGGGACCTCTTCCTCCGCCCTCAGTGTTCGGTGGAGGTTTACTGATTGTTTCTTTTGCCGGAGGAAAAAAAATATCTGCTTCCACCGAGTCCCTTTTGTAGACACCCAATATTCCTCTCTCTCTCTCTCTCTCTCTAAATGTCTCAGGAGAGGTATTTTCTCTATTTCTCTCTCCCTCTTTTTCACACACACACACACACACGCACACACACACACACACACACACACACACACACACACACACACACACACACACACACACACACACACACACACACACACACACACACACACACACACACACACACACACACACACACACACACACACACACACACACACACACACACACACACACACACACACACACACACACACACACACACAGACAACTATAAACAAAACAAACTTGACTGGAAGGCCCATGTAAATAACACAGTCAAGGCAGCCTCGTACCGTCTCTACATGCTACGAAGACTTAGGTCACTTGGGACACCCACGCCAGAGCTGAGGACCATCTACAACGCCTTTATTCTCCCCAAACTAACGTATGCGTCACCAGCCTGGTCGTCTTCTCTCAACTCCACCCAACAACGTCAGCTAGAGAAGGTACAGAAAAGGGCCTGCAGAATCATGCTTGGCGCAGAATACTCCGGCTACACCAACGCTCTCTCCACCCTGGAAATGCCATCCCTCAGTGACCTCCACCACCAAGCACTGGAAAAGTTTGGCCGTGGACTACTGCACCACCCTCGCCATCGCCACCTCCTGCCACCTGCAGCCCCCCACCCAACTCGCGCAGTCCGCCACTACAACAAAATTCAGCCCATAAGAGCCCGCACCGATAGATATAAGAACAGCACCATCCCATCTATTGTTAAAATAATAAACAACTCCTGATTTATGTACTGCACAGCCCTTTAAATGTATTCAATGCATATTATATCATTTTGTCTAAATTAAATGTAAGTCTGTATATTTTCAGCCACCGGCTGCAACTCTATTAATAAACCGTTTATTATTATTATTATTATTATTTACACACACCAGCCAGCGGAGTTGCCAAAAATAGCAACTGAGAATAAAAAGTGTGTGAGACGTCCTCCCCTTCTGTGTGTGTGTGTGTGTGTGTGTGTGTGCACACCACCTTCCTCACTCAACCATCATAAGTGACTCCCTAAGAAATCGCCTAACGCAATTTTTAAGATGTGAAATTTAACTTATGAAACCTCTGAGTTATCCGCCTTTTGTCGCGGTTTAAGTCACTCTTGTTAGGAGACCTTTGGGTAGCTTTTATGGGGGTCAAATTTAACTTAGGGAGCTTTAAAAAATTCATCTTTTGTGTCGTAGTTTAAGGTAATTCGTAAGAGCTCTACCGGCATTTCTTTTGAGGATCGGAGGAGAGAATTCAACGTACGAGAATTAGGGAATTTATTTTGGTAACATATGATTCTGAAAAGGTTTGTATCGTGAATATTTCCCGTAATAAAATAATAACGAGAGAATGACGACCATGATGAGGTGTTGCTGGTGGACAGGATAACGTGCTCTCTCTCTCTCTCTCTCTCTCTCTCAGCGTGGGAGCGTGACAGACAGCAGGTAAACAAACCCTCAGCTGCGGCCACCCACCTGTCTCTCACCACTCCAAGCTTTAATAACTGTTTACCGAGTGCCACTGCAAGCACAAGGTGGGCGATTGTTCGTCAGGTGTAGCTTTTGTCAGGGAGTTATTACACGGGGAAGACGAACGCCAGGTATTGTGTTGGTTGCTGGTCGATCCTTCATAGATGTTTGGATAGTCTTTTAAAACAAATTTCCTGAACTTGATTAAATACTAATAATAATGATGATGATGATAGTGATAGTTATAATGACGATGATAGTGATAGTTATAATGACGATGATAGTGAAAGTTATAATGATTACACTTGACTCTAGCTGATGCAAACTCTGCACGCGATCCGTTACCATGACAGGATAATAACGAACTAGTGATGCTGTTAATGTTATCAAATGGATCCTGTCACGTGTGAAGGAAACCAGCCATAGTTAGTACAGATCTACAAACCTGTCCGTGAATTATTATGGCGAGACAGACAGATACACAGACAGACAGACAGAGAGATACAGGTCCGTCAACAATAACTGGTCTTCATAATTTGTATTGACAGGACTTAACTGGAACAAGTGACCAATGTTAATAACTATTGTTGGAACGGCGAGTTGTTATTGGCTGTGGAGGACGTATCTGTGATTAGTTATTGTTCTCTCTCTCTCTCTCTCTCTCTCTCTCTCTCTCTCGATGTGGGCGGCTGGGGTAACGAAGTTTGATTTGCTTGAAGCCTTTTATTGACGGATAAAATTCTCGTTACGTTATTGAGGTCTTTTCGTCAAGAATTGGTGTATGTATGTATGTGTTTTGTGTATGCATGTACGTACTGTATGTGTTTTGTGTATGTATGTATGTACGTACTGTATGTGTTTTGTGTATGTATGTATGTACTGTATGTGTGTATGTGTTTTGTGTATGTATGTATGTACTGTATATATGTATGTGTTTTGTGTATGTATGTGTTTATGTATGAATGTATGCATGCATGTATGTATGTATTTATGTATGTATGCATGTATATATGTGTTTTGTGTATGTATGTATGTACTGTATGTGTTTTGTGTATGTATGTATGTATTATGTATGTATGTATATGTTTATGTACGTGTGTATGTATGTATGTGTATTGTGTACGTATGTATGTAATAATAATAATAATAATAATAATAATAATAATAATAATAATAATAATTAACGGTTTATTGAAAAAGCTCTGCAGCCCGAAGGCTGAAAATATACATTGAACAAAAATGACTTATTACATACAAAGACATGGGGAAGGTGGGTCGTTTAACAAAAGCTTTCATGACTGAAAGAAGAAGGAACAATGACTGAACATACAAATTATTATAGTTTACAGTTGATGGCCCGGGCCTGGACTGGTCATGGAGACACCAGGTGGTGTGGTGTTCACGTGGTGTAGTAACTCGTCCGTAGGTGTTGATATGAAGGACCTCAGTGGTCATGGGGACACCGGGTGGTGTGGGGTGGTGTCACAGTACCTCACTCTGCTGGGTGGTGTTGTGTTATCTCTTAGTCAGGTGCATAGCCGGCCGACCCTCTGTTGTTCCCAGGGTGGACTGATTAGCACCGCCTGGTCAGAAGATGGCGGTCAGTTCCCAGGGCTGCTTATTTCACTGGTGGGTCACTGCTCTCACTGGAACTGTCTAGTGTACTGTATATATGTATGTGTTTTGTGTATGTATGTGTTTGTGTGTGTATGTATGGATGGATGGATGGATGTGTTTATTTGTGCTTGTATGCATGAGTGTGTGTGTACTGTATGAGTCTGTATGCTCGCTTCACAAGTGAGCGGACCCGGGTTCGATCCCCGGGCAGGGTGAAACTATGGCAAGTTTCTTTGCGCCATTTGCCTCTGTCTACCCAGCAGTAATTGGGGACCTGGATGTTAATCGATTTGCGGATTGTGTTCCGGGGTTATGGTTATCCAGTGCAGTTGGCGAGTTGTCCGATCTTCTCGTGCTATTCCTTGACACTGGGTCATGCAGCTCGTTAACTCAGCGTTTGGCTGTTGTGTTGGCGACAGCTTCTACACCTGAAACAAATTCACGCCTAGGTGGCCCTTGGGCTGGCCATCCTCGTTACACGAGGGACAACCATTATTATTATATTATGAATGTATGTGTGTGTGTATGTGTGTGTGTGTGTGTGTGTGGCCTGGGTCAGACAAGGTCAACATTTATGAGTCATAAACTGCAGACTTTACCATCACTCGCCACCACCCGTCCGACCTCTTGTTTACATATTGGGTACGTGACGTCACGTCTGTGCCTTCCTCACCCGCTGGCCAGAAGTGACCCACCACCAGCCGCTGATTTGAATATTAAAGATGTACTGTAACACACACACACACACACACACACACACACACACACAAAACTACGAACTGAAGGTGGGTTCCATAAGGGCAGTAGGGACACAGCACACTGAACACTAAACCTTCGATACAAAAGGAGGCAATATGGCCGGCACTGCACTCGACCGTCTTCACTTCCCCAACTGTAAATTTAGTTATCCACTCACAACTGCGTGGACTGGGAATACATTGTGTGTGAACCAGTGACCCTTAGGACAAGAGTCGAGCGCTTTACCCACTCAGCCACCGCACCCCACAAAGTAATGGTATCATAGTATTACTGGATGATGAAGCTTACACGAGGCAGAGGTAGGCTGTGGTGACCTGTTATGGTGCCTTGATGGTGCCACACGTCTTACTATTATGGTGCCACAGTAATGGTGACGTACGTCTTATAGTAATGGAGCTATGCATCTCATTAATGACGCCATACGTTTTATTGTAATGATGGTGCCATGCGTCTCCCAGTAATGATGCCATACGTGTTTTAGTAATGGTACCATGCGTTTTATAGTAATGGTACCTTGCCTCTTATAGTAATGGTACCATACGTTCTATAGTAGTGGTGCCATACGTCCTATAGTAATGGTGCCATACGTTCTATAGTAATGGTGCCATACGCCTTACTGCTGTTTTGAAAATACTTGGCTAAAAATACATGTGTAGTTATAACAAGACAATGAGTTGTATATATATATTGGGTTAGTAAATGCCAGACTCACACAACATTTTAAACAGCTAAAAATGAACAAACAATTACGAGCCTAAAAAAATACAACAAACAAATCATAAAATATGTACATAAAATGCTATATTATTGTGGGAGCATTGTCTGATACTGTACATACTTAAAAAATTTTCTTGGGGAGCCGTTGCGGGAACACTACAATACGAACCTACAATTTATCCTCCTACCATTGCATTCATGCGTACATTAGTTGCAATACAATTTTTAACGTGAATTGTAGAACTAAAATATTTTATCATTGAAAATAATTTTTAAATGTCGTACGAAATTAAATTTGAATATATTTGGTATATGCGTCAGTTCAATAAAAGTAAAGTAATTGATATACAAAAATTAATAAAATTCTATGAGTAAGTCTAAAAGCAAAATAGAACATTAACTGATATGCTTCTGTCATGAACACAGTGAAAACACCTGAGAGTAAATAATATTAATAGTGTAGTGGAATATGACCTGAGAATACATATATGTGTTGGGTGATAAGAACATCGGTGGCCGGAACACGTCTAGAACATTCCAGCTAAATCAAAATAGTAATCCTAATTCTATATGAAGGATCCTTATTATCTTATCTAAGGCGATGGTTTCCTCAACACAAACAACCTGAAGGGTACAGTCGCCTACTTTTATACCTGGTACAGTGGCTGGTGCGTTATGTGAGAGGTGGCAACCCTGTGGAATGCATAATATCTCACATCCTTAGCCAGTCACTGTACCAGGTATAAGTGTAGACGACTGTTCCCCCTACAATTGAAAACCAACTTTATTATACTTGTATAAAAATAGTGACAGTAACCAAGAAAATATGACGTTAAAGTACACAAGACATCGCTCATTCCTGTTGTCTCGGTAGGGTTGTCAAAATTCTTCGTCCGTTGTGTCATATTGCCTCACACTAAATCGTCAAGGTACTCAGTGTGATCGATGGAACGTGATGAAGATGATGGCAGTAGAGTTCCAGCCCCCACCACCATAATTCATTACCTCCACTTAATAACCAAAGAAGTTTACTATGGTCGTGCGACGTGGTTAAGCCTGGTGTAACACTCCTCCTCCGTGTGACCTGGTTAAGCTTGGTGTAACACTCCTCCGTGTGACGTGGTTAAGCCTGGTGTAACACTCCTCCTCCGTGTGACGTGGTTAAGCTTGGTGTAACACTCCTCCGTGTGACGTGGTTAAGCCTGGTGTAACACTCCTCCGTCTGACGTGGTTGCTTGGTGTAACACTCCTCCGTGTGACGGGTTGCTCCGGTGTAACACTCTCCTGTGACGTGGTTAGCTTGGTGTCTCCTGTAACACCTCCGCTGTCTGACGGGTTGCTCGGTGTCTCCTGTAACACTCTCCTCCGTGTGACGTGGTTAAGCCTGGTGTAACACCTCCTCCGTGTGACGGTTGCTTGGTGTCTCCTGTAACACTCCTCCGTTCGCGTGGTTGCCTGGTGTCTCCTGTACACCTCCGTGTGACGTGGTTGCCGGTGTAACACTCCTCCTCCGTGTGACGTGGTTAAGCCTGGTGTAACACTCTCCTCCGTGTGACGTGGTTAGCCTGGTGTAACACCTCCGTGTGACGTGGTTAAGCTCCGGTGTAACACCTCCTCCGTGTGACCTGTTGCCTGGTGTAACACCTCCGTGTGACGTGTTGCTTTGGTGTCTCCTGTAACACTCCTCCGTTCGACGTGGTTAGCCTGGTGTCCTTTGTAACACCTCCTCCGTGTGACGTGGTTAAGCCTGGTGTAACACTCCTCCGTGTGACGTGGTTAAGCCTGGCGTAACACTCCTCCGTGTGACGTGGTTAAGCCTGGTGTAACACTCCTCCTCCGTGTGACCTGGTTAAGCCTGGTGTAACACCTCCGTTCGACGGTTAAGCCTGGTGTCCTTTTAACACCTCCGTGTGACGTGGTTAAGCCTGGTGTAACACTCTCCTCCGTGTGACGTGGTTAAGCCTGGTGTAACACTCTCCGTGACGTGGTTAAGCCCGGTGTAACACTCTCCTCCGTGACGTGGTTAAGCTTCTGTAACACTCTCCTCCGTGTGACGTGGTTAAGCCTGGTGTAACACTCTCCGTGTGACGTGGTTAAGCCTGGTGTAACACTCCTCCGTGTGACGTGGTTAAGCTTGGTGTCTCCTGTAACACTCCTCCGTTCGACGTGGTTAAGCCTGGTGTCCTTTGTAACACTCTCCGTGTGACCTGGTCTGGTGTAACACCTCCTCCGTGTGACGTGGTTGTTTCCGGTGTAACACTCCTCCGTGTGACGTGGTTACCTGGTGTAACACCTCCGTGACGTGGTTAAGCCTGGTGTAACACCTCCGTGACGTGGTTAAGCCTGGTGTAATACCCTCCGTGACGGTTAAGCCTGTGTAACACCTCCGTGTGACGTGGTTAAGCCTGGTGTAACACCTCCGTGACCTGTTGTGTGTAACACCTCCTCCGTGACGTGGTTAAGCTCTGTAACACTCTCCGTGACGTGGTTGCTTCCGGTGTAACACTCCTCCGTGTGACGTGGTTAAGCCTGGTGTAACACTCCCCGTGTGACGGTTAAGCTTGGTGTCTCCTGTAACACTCCTCCGTTCGACGTGGTTAAGCCTGGTGTCCTTGTAACACTCTCCTCCGTGTGACCTGGTTAAGCCTGGTGTAACACCTCCTCCGTGTGACCTGGTTAGCCTGGTAACACCTCCTCCGTGTGACCTGGTTAAGCCTGGTGTAACACTCCTCTCCATAACTCATTCATTTCTTGCTCTCTCGGTCCTGCCTCCAACACGACTCAAAGGAGACAGAAGAAATATGATCTATGAGGGAAATAGTGAAATGCCCTTCATGGAATATTTGGGTAAAAGCTTCACAGGAACACAATTGAGTGAGTGTGGGGAAGACGACAACGGGGCACAGAAAGTCGACATGACAAACACTCTTCCCTTACTGATGTGTGTGTGTGTGAGGAGAGAGAGAGAGAGAGAGAGAGAGAGAGAGAGAGAGAGAGAGAGAGAGAGAGAGAGAGAGATTTAATATTGTTGCTGTTGTGTATACATGAACAGGAAGGAGTTTAAGTGTGTGTGTGGGGGGGGATAAAAGTTAAGTGTGAAGGGATTGTGAGTATGTGAGTGTTTTTTGTTTTTGTTTTAGTTTTTTGTGTGCATGTATGTTTATATATGTGTGTATTGATGTTTATATTGTCATGCCTATGTATATGTATACGTATGTGCTCTCATGGGCGAAGGAACGAGGGGGGAGGAAGGAAAGGAAGGAGGGAGAAGACAAACAGGTAGTAGGCAGCTACCAAACAGGGAGGTACTGTAGTGGATTTCTCCCCTACAAATGCTGTTTGTCGCTGCATAGCCGACCCCACGAATTCCCCAGTGCATGCCTCGTGGTCTAGGTCAACCAGCGGCGCCCATGGAGCGGGGTCAACTACTAAGCCACGCCAACCCCGCTATTTAAGACCTGACCTCGTGGTGATATCTCTTTCTACCTACACCAACCAGCCAGCAACACCTCCTCCTCCGCCTGCCTGGCGGTCCTCGCTCCCCGCCGGCGAGCATGGCGACCCTAAGCTGTCCTCCTCTGAGCACCCTCACCAACCAGCTCTCTCTACATCACGCTTGTAACCATGCTGCCTTCCCAGCACCAAGCTGCATTGTACATCCAATACAACATGTATACAGAGAGCACATTGTGAGTTTCCTTTCTCCATCCCATCCTGAGTGAGAACCAAACATCCTGTTCCCCACAGTACTACCGCCCGGGAAGATATTGGAAGCATAATGTGTTGTCTAATGGTGGACCCTGCTGTCATATGGCATCACGAAAACTGTGACCAAGTCCCAGGTTGCTGCTCTGTCTTTCTGCCTCAATTACACACAATTGCAGGGTCTCAATTGTTTCTCTTACTTGACAACACAACATACGTATACTGTTTCTCACTATTTTTTTCTTTATAGTTCTTATTATTATTATTTATTATTATTATTATTATTATTATTATTATTATTATTATTATTATTATTTATTATTATTATTATTATTGTTATTGTTATTGTTATTGTTATTGTTATTGTTATTGTTATTGTTTATTTTTACTTTTTATCATACATTTTATTTACTATGAATAATTATTACATTTTCGCCCCCCAGGCCCTGATGTGGGTCAGTAACCTGTGCACGGGTGGACTAATACCCGTAAAAAAAAAGGGGCAAGACTGTGTAGGAGAGGTGAGGGAGGAAAGGAGCCTGAGTATTGACGATAGATGAATCTCCTTCCCTCTATCCTCGCTATCCTGGAGGTTTGCCTACGTCACCTACCTCCTGGAGGTGGATGGAGGAGGGAGGGTAGATATGAAGGAGGAATAAGTGAATGGATGGATAGGAAGAGAATAAATTTACATATGACTGGACGAAATTTTAACCTCTTGATTTTTTGTTTTCTGTATAAAGCTGAGTAGCCAATGATTGTTGTCCCTGCCTTGTTATGCACGTTCCGATTGGTCGGCTAAATTGTTGACACGAGTCTTGCTTTCTAATTGGTTGGTTCATTTTGTGACGCAAGTCTTGTTTCTCGATTGGTTGGTTAAGGTGGTGACGCGCTGTTTACCTTACTGTTTGTTTGCTTGTCTTGTTTTTGTTTGTTTGTTTGTCTGCGCTGTGAATTATCTTCATTTACATCCTCACTTACACTCTTGTTTACCTCCTACATTGCCGCCCCCCTAGCTGCCTCCCCCCTCGCTGCCCCTCCCCTCGCCTGCCCCCCCTCGCTGCCCCCTCCCTCCCCGCTGCCTCCCCCCTCGCTGCCCCGCCCCCCAGCTGCCCTCCCCCTCGCTGCCCCTCCCCCCGCTGCCCCTCCCCCTCGCTGCCTCTCCTGTCCCGTGATACACTGTTTTTGGTCCCCACTCTCCCTCTCCTCCTTCCTCCCTCCTCCTTCCTTCCTTCCCTCCTCCTCCTCCTCCTTTCTCCTCCTCTTCCCTCCTCCTCCTCTTCCCTTCTCCTCCTCCTCTTCCCTCTTCTCCTCCTTCCTCTCCTCCTCCTCCTTCCCTCCTCCTCCTTCTTCTCCTTCTCCTCCTCCTCTCCTCTTTCTCCCCCTTCCTCTTCCTCTTCTCCCTTCCTTTCCCTCTTCTCCTCCCTCCTCCCTCTCCTCCTCCTCTCTTCTCCTTCTCCTACTCTCCTCTTCTCCCTCTTCCTCCTCCCTTCCCCTCTTTCTCCTCCTCCTCTTCAACAGGCTGTACTGTATGTTTGTCTGGTAACTTTACAACTCCTTTAGGCCAAGAATCTGTGAACATTGGTGAGGTAAGATTCACAAGATTGATGATTGGAGGACAGATGTAACTGGCCCCACATTCTACAATTACCCACTACCACCTACCACCACCACCACACCAACCACTACCACTACCACCACACCACCACCACCACCAACACCAACCACTACCACTACCACTACCACCACATCACCAACCACTACCACTACCACTACCTCACCACCACCACTACCACTACCCTCACCACTACCACTACCACCACCACCACCCCACCAACCACTACCACTACCACCACCACCAACCACCACCACTACCACTACCACCACACCAACCACTACCACCACCCCATCCTGTGACGTCAGTGGGCACAAACAACAGACTCCAGTGTATTGGTTTACATACATTTAACCTAAACTCAAAAGTTTCTCAATTAAAAGTTGTTTAAATTCCTCATATAAGGGGTGAGGAGGGGTGAGGGGAAGGGGTGAGGAGGGGTGAGGAGGGGTGAGGGGTGACGGGAGGTTAAGTGGAAGGTAGGGGAGGGGGGAGGGTGTGTGGGGAGGGCATTAGGTGGAGGGAAGTTGGTTTGGTGGTGGATTGATAGTGGATGAATGAGGATAGTGGATGGATGAGGTGTGTGTGTGTGTGTGTGTGTGTGTGTGTGTGTGTGTGAGTGTGTGTGTGTGTGTGTGTGTGTGTGTGTGTGTGGTGTGTGTGTGTGTGTGGTGGTGTGTGTGTGTGTGTGTGTGTGTGTGTGTGTGTGTGTGTGTGTGTGTGTGTGTGTGTGTGTGGAGAACTAGGTAAATAAAGGAAGGTTCAGGTGACAAAGGTTAATTGAGATCTTGAGAAACCGCCCAGGAGGAGGAGGTCTGCTATAAGAGTCTTCAAAAGGAGGCTGGGGACGTGTCACTACTTCAGAAACACTTATCATTCAGGCAACAGTCCTCACACAGGCAAACACTCACCATTCAGGCAACAGTCCTCACACAGGCAACACTCACCATTCAGGCAACAGTCCCCACACAGGCAACACTCACCATTCAGGCAACACTACTCACACAGGCAACACTCACCATTCAGGCAACACTACTACTCAGGCAACACTCACCATTTAGGCAACACTCACACTGGCAACACTCACCATTCAGGCAACACTGCTCACACAGGCAACACTCACCATTCAGGCAACAGTCCTCACACAGGCAACACTCACCATTCAGGCAACACTACTCACACAGCAACACTCACCATTTAGCAACACACTCACACAGGCAACACTCACCATTCAGGCAACAGTCCTCACACAGGGAACACTCACCATTCAGGCAAGTCCTCACACAGGCAACACTCACCATTTAGGCAACACACTCACACAGGCAACACTCACCATTTAGGCAACACCCTCACACAGGCAACACTCACCATTTAGGCAACATTACTCACACAGGCAACACTCACCATTTAGGCAACAGCCTCACACAGGCAACACTCACCATTACGCAACACTACTCACACAGGCAACACTCACCATTAGGCAACAGTCCTCACAGGCAACACTCACCATTTAGGCAACAGTCCTCACACAGGCAACACTCACCATTTACGCAACACTACTCACACAGACAACACTACCATTTAGGCAACAGTCCTCACAGGCAACACTCACCATTTAGGCAACATTACTCACACAGGCAACACTCACCATTTAGGCAACAGTCCTCACACAGGCAACACTCACCATTTACGCAACATTACTCACAGGCAACACTCACCATTCAGGCAACAGTCCCACAGCAACACTCACCATTAGGCAACATTACTCACACAGGCAACACTCACCATTCAGGCAACAGTCCTCACACAGGCAACACTCACCATTCAGGCAACAGTCCTCACACAGGCAACACTCACCATTTAGGCAACATTACTCACACAGGCAACACTCACCATTAGGCAACAGTCTCACACAGGCAACACTCACCATTTAGGCAACATTACTCACACAGGCAACACTCACCATTTAGGCAACAGTCCTCACACAGGCAACACTCACCATTCAGGCAACACCACTCACACAGGCAACACCATCACACAGGCAACACTCACCATTCAGGCAACACTATCTCACACAGGCAACACTATCACACAGGCAACACTCACCATTCAGGCAACACTCGTATGCCACTAATGATGGAATTGTTGACAGTATTCAAGTATTAATTTACTCGCCCATAAAAGCTAAAATATTAATGTTGGTATGACTATTATTTTCCTCTTTAATTTTAACTTGAACATCAATTACTCACATCAAAGTCATTTTTTATTACATGTATATAAGTTTTTATTATTATAATATATTTATTATTATTATTATTATTATTATTACTACAATGTCGTTTTATGATTTATTATGATGAATATAGTGAGTTGAAAGTGTATGTGTGTGTGTGTGTGTGTGTGTGTGTGTGTGTGTGTGTGTGTGTGTGTGTGTGTGTGTGTGTGTGTGTGAAAGAAAGATATATTTTATAGTGTGTTTTGGGCATTAAATTCTCATGCCATCTTCCAACTCCGGAAACATATTGTAAAAATTCAACACTGTTCATATAAAATATGTATACATATAAACTGTGTATACATATAAATACTATACATATAAACTGTGTATACATATAAACTGTGTATACATATAAATACTATACATATAAGCTCAGTATACACATAACCTCTGTATAACCTTCTAACACCTGACTTTCAACACCTTCTCTTTAACACACACACACACACACACACACACACACCAATAAATGTTGTGTTTATCTCCAGGTGTGATGGTGGGTATGTTTACGTCATAACAAGATGGCCGCTCAGCTACTTCCGGTGACCTGATCATCACCAGATAACAACAAACACCTGTGAGAGAGTTATTACACGAGGTATGGGGACACAGGTGGTGATGATTACAGGTAATGATGGTACGGTAGACTGGTCTTACCTTAATTAATCTGGATGGTGGGCGGTGAGGGTGGGCCAGCGGGCGTGTGGTGGGCCAGCGGGTGTGTGGTGGGCCAGCGGGTGTGTGGTGGGCCAGCGGGCGTGTGGTGGGCCAGCGGGCGTGTGGTGGGCCAGCGGGCGTGTGGAACTTATTTTTTAGATGCAAATTGCCTTAAAACGCTTGCATCTGTTGGAGCCTTTGACGGGGTGTGTATAAATACTTGTTACACTAATAAGTTTGTAATTGTTTTGCTGAACTTATTATCTTACATTTACACTTTTATAAGACCTAATTTATGAGTGTGTGGGTATAATTATGCCCACACGAGTATATTCGTTCAGATGATATGTCTCTCTTGTCTCTATTTCATTATTTCTCGAGGACAAAACAATTATGGTAATTTGTTTTATCTTTTCATTTTCTTTTTCTTCGTCGGCTTCTTGTTCGCTCATTTTCTGCCTTCATTATCACCATCATCATCATCATCATCATCATCATCATCATCATCATCATCATCATCATCATGGTCTCAGAGCACGTGGGCGCCACAGTGTCTCAGTCCATGATCAATTAGACAACAACAGCGGTTATTACTGCCACCAAAGATACGTGTTACTGTATACACCCCCCCCCCAATCCTCCCCCTCCCCCTTCCCCCTACCCCCTCTTCCTCCCCCTCACTCACCCCAACCCTAAGTATGTGTTTGTATATGTGACTTAGATGTACCAAGAGATTATTTCAGACAGTTCAGATCCTTCAGTATGATAAGAGAGCATCATTATAAGGCGACAAATAAGCACGGCGTCTCGGTAAGCCCAGGAAATATTATTATACTGCCAACTGGAGGAAAAATACCACATCTGTTCCGGAGATTTGCCGAGCTCTTGTTGTCATGGGGAAGAGAGATGGGGGAGAAGAAGGAGGGGGGAGAGATGGTGGGGGAGAAGGAGGGAGGGGAGAGATGGTGTAGGGGGAGATGGAGGAGGGGAGGAGGAGGAAGGGAGGAGGGAGGGAAGGGGGAGATGGTGGGGAAAAGTAGGGAGGTGGGGGAGGAGGAGGAGGAAGGGGGAGATGGTGTAGGGGAGATGGAGGAGGAGGGGAGGAGAGGGTAGGGGGAGATGGTGTAGGGGAGAAGGGAGGAGGGGGAGAGATGGTGTAGGGGGAGATGGAGGAGGGAGAAGGAGGAGGGGGGGAGATGGTGTAGGGGAGACGGAGAGAAGGAGGAGGGGGGAGATGGTGAGGGGAGAAGGAGGAGGGGAGGAGGAGGAAGGAGATGGTGGGGAGAAGGAGGAGGGGGATATGGTGTAGGGGAGACGGAGGAGGGGGAGGAGGAGGAGGGGGGGAGAGATGGTGTAGGGGAGAAGGAGGAGGCAGGGAGAGAGTAGAGGAGGGGAGGGGAAAGGGTGTAGAGGAGGAGGAGGAATGGTGTAAGGGAGGAGGGGCCATGTCCCTCAACTAATCATTATTGTTATTATTATCATCATCATCACCATCATCATCATCGTCATCATCATCATCATCATCATCATACAGGTTGTAAGTAGACTGTCGGGTGGTCAGGTTGGTAACTCTCCAGGCAGAAGCAACTGAGGGAAGTTAAAGAACATCATCGCTTCGTCTCGTCTAATGTGTTTTCCTCTCAACCAAAACTGAGTTGATGTTTTTTGAGGATAATTTTTTAAAGCTTGTCTTGTGTGAAAAGCTGATAATTATAAGCTGTCTGTTGGTAAAGCTTCTTGTGGGGTGACGTGTTGTGTACTGAAATTGATGCTGGAATTCAATCAAGAGCTGAAACTGGAGTTGAAAAGAGGAAATGAAACTTGAACCTACAGCTGACACTTGAAGATAGGAACTGAAACTCGAACATACAACTGAAATCTGAGCCAGGAACTGAAACTTAAACTTGATACTGAAACTCGAAATTATAAATGATATCTGAATCGAACCTGGTGCTGAAACGGGACGAATCTAGAACTGAAACGGGACCTAACCAAAGCGCACCTAAAACCTACTAAAACGAACTGTAACTGAAATCTAAACTTGAGACTAGAAATAACGTCTCATACACCAGACTACAGTTATACACTTAGTTTATTCGCCCTTGTGGATGAACATTTTGACATCTGTTCATTATCTTGTAAACAACCATTAATGAACACACTTGAAGAACACATCTAATGAACACATCTGATTAACACACCTGATAAACATCTGAATAACACACCTGATAAACACATCTGATTAACACACCTGATAAACACACCTGTAGTATAACTCTATATACCTGTAGGTGGTGGTGATATATCTACTTACTCATTTACAGCATCCACATACTCTTTTACAGCATCCACCTATTTTTACAGCATCCATCTACTCTTTTACAGCATCCACTTACTCATTTACAGCATCCACATACGCTTTTACAGCATCCACATACTCTTTTACAGCATCCACCTACTTTTTTACAACACCCATTTACTCTTTTACAGTAACTACTGACTCATTTACAGCATCCACTTCAGTTTTATTACACTTAAGACTGTTCGATCACTCCAGCCCAGAGAAAACACCGTGGAGGCCCTCAGAACACATCATATCTGAGTGTGTTTGGGGAGTGCGTGGAGATGTGACACTCAGTGATTAAGCACGGCCAGGTAAGACAGGTGACGTGAAGGAGACAGAGACATTGGCTGTGTACCTGTGGGTGTTTTGGTGGAACTTTAAACTGGTGGAACTTTATAGAGGCGAGTTTTACTTTTGTTGGAACTTTATTGAGACGAGTTTTACGTTTGGTGGAACTTTATAGAAACGAGTTTCACGTTTACTGGAACTTTATAAGAGACGAGTTTTACGTTTAGTGGAACTTTATAGAGACGAGTTTTACGTTTAGTGGAACTTTATAGAGACGAGTTTTACGATTGGTGGAACTTTATAGAGATGAATTTTACTTTTGTTGGAACGTTATTGA
The DNA here is from genome assembly GCF_018991925.1 of Homarus americanus. NCBI lineage: Eukaryota > Metazoa > Arthropoda > Malacostraca > Decapoda > Nephropidae > Homarus > Homarus americanus. The sequence continues at coordinate 15,542 of NW_024719771.1, read as the reverse complement.
GACGAGTTTTACGTTTAGGTGAATTTTATAGAGACGAGTTTTACGTTTAATGGAACTTTATAGAGACGAGTTTTACGTTTAGTGGAACTTTATAGAGACGAGTTTCACGCTTAGTGGAACTTTATAGAGACAAATTTTACGTTTAGTGGAACTTTATAGAGACGAGTTTTACGCTTAGTGGAACTTTATAGAGACGAGTTTTACGTTTACTGGAAATTTATAGAGACGAGTTTTACGCTTAGTGGAACTTTATAGAGACGAGTTTTACGTTTATTGGAACTTCAAATTGGTGAAACTTCATAAGAACGTGAAGAACCTCCCGCTAACTTAATGTCATTCTCCCCCCCCCCTCCCCCATAAAAGAGGACTGTTGGATCTTGTTACGGGAGATAAAAAGACTCATTTTCCTCTTGATAATGAGTGAAGAAGACTCACTTTCACTTGAGTGGTTCCATTATTAGGACACAGCTGCTGGTAGAGCCTCACATACACGCACACACACACACACACACACACACACACACACACACACACACACACACACACACACACACACACACACGCACACACACAGGATTTATTGAACAGTCTCCAAAACTGAGCCACCAACAACCACGTCACAATCAACCATACCAAGACCATGGTTAAGCACATCAACCTCTCCTCCGACGTTGTCCCACCCCCTTCCATTACTTTAGGTCCCAACACACTCCAGGTTGTAGATTCCACTAAGCTCATCGGCGTTACCATAGACAACAAACTAAATTGGAAACTACACGTCAGTGAAGTTGTCAAATCCTCCAGTTTCCGTCTCCACTCCTCCGCCGACTCAAGTCCCTCGGAGTTCCTGCGCCCGAGCTCCTCAGTGTTTACTCAACATTCATACTTCCCAAGCTCACCTATACCTCCCCTACCTGGTCTTCCTCCCTAAATGCCACACAACGTAAACACCTAGAAAAAGTGCAAAAGAGGGAATGCAAGATTATTCTCTCCCCTTCCTACTCCACATATCAAGAAGCGCTCAACACACTGACCCTCTCGGCTCTCACTAACCATCACCACGACCTCATCTGCAAATTTGGTAAGAAGCTTCTACACCATCCTCGACACCGGCTCCTACTACCACCTGAGATCCCTCGCCCGAGAATTGCTGTTCGACACCACAACCGCATCCAGCCCATACGAGCACGTACTGATCTTTATAAGAACAGCCCAGTCCCAACCATTGTAAAAATTATCAATAACTTGTAATAAAACAGTGTATTCACTCCCATTAAACACTACTCCTTGCACTGTCACTATGTTGAAATGCCCTGTAGTTTGAGCTTCTCCCCCACCTAGTTATTATATATCTTATTTGTATCACTTATGTTACTTGTATATTATTTGTAAATCAAGAGACCCATTCCCCAATTATGTAACTGTATATTGTCAGCCTTCTGGCTGCTATGCTCTTTCAATAAACCGTTAATTATTATTATTATTATTATTATTATTATTATTACACATACACACATACGCACACACACGCACACACACACACACACACACACACACACGCACACGCACGCACACACACGCACACACACACACACACACACACATACACACATACGCACACACACGCACACACACACACACACACACACACACAGCGAGAATGACATGTTAAGGAGCATCAGCCTTAACACCCAGGTCTTGACGGTGTGTTCATAGTACTTCAGTCAGGGAGTCTTATTTAAACACATTTCACTATTAAATAACATCGGAGTTTTTAATTTTATTCGTAATTCTAAAATGTAACTTTCTTTTTTTTTTTTTTTACTAACAGTTTGGGTTTATTTGGGGAGGGTCGTTTGTATAAATTGTTCTTTTTTTTTGGTTTTTTCTTTCTCTCACATGCGTATATTCTCTCTCTCTCTCTCTCTCTCTCTCTCTCTCTCTCTCTCGTGTCTCAGGAGAGTATGCAGAGGTGGTGTATCAGGCAGGGTGGTGGGAGTCACCATCACCTTGCTGAGTAAATCCGACAATTTGCATAATTGAGCTCGGGGGCGGGGGTGGGGAGGTGGGGGCAGGAGGGCAGGGGTGGGGGCGGGGGTGCATTTTTGTCAAGAAAGATTTTGCTGACGACGAGTGTGGTGCGTGGTGAGTGTAAGTGAGAATGGGTGTAGGTGTGTGTGTGTGTGTGTGTGAGATGTGGATTGGTGTTAAGTGAGGTATGTGATGATTCCACACACACACACACACACTCCCCAAAAAGCCATTCTATATAAACGAACAAATAAAACCAAGACCTACCTCATGACCAGCACACACACATCAGTTAGGTCAGGAAAGGCGGTGTTTGGAGGTTTAACGTGGCCACAAATCAAGTATATGGATGTATTTATTTGTTTGTTTTATCTTGTTTATAATTTGATTGATTCCAGTAAATTTACAATCATATAAACCTGATATGTAATTACTATTTCGTGCCCGGCTGAGAGAGTGGGGAGACGCTACTAAAGTTGGCGAAGTATCGAACCCTGAAGACTGGCTTACCCTCCCCTCTCCTCTCTCTCTCTCTCTCACCACTGTTATGAATACTACTTGGTCAACAAAGACCTTGGTGAGAATAATCCTTCCAAGAAACAACAACGACAACAACACAACTCCTGTACAGTGGGAATTAAAAAGATTTCTTTGTTGTTTACTGCTCTGTTTATGTGGTGTTTACTGCTCTGTTTATGTGCAGTTTACTGCTCTGTTTATGTGGTGTTTACTGCTCTGTTTATGTGGTGCGTTTACTGCTCTGCTTGGCGTGGTGTTTACTGTGTTCTGTTTATGTGGGTGTTTACTGCTCTGTTTATGTGTTGTTTACTGCTCTGTTTATGTGGTGTTTACTGCTCTGTTTATGGTGTTTAATGCTCTGTTTATGTGGTGTTTACCAGTTCTGTTTATGTGGTGCTTACTGCCTGTTTATGTGGCAGTGTTTACTGCTCTGTTTATGTGGTGTTTACTGCCTCCAAGTCTATGTGGCGTTTACTGCCTGTTTATGTGGTGTTTACTGCTCTGTTTATGTGGTGTTTACTGCTCTGTTTATGTGGTGTTTACTGCTCTGTTTATGTGGTGTTTACTGCTCTTGTTTATGTGGTGTTTACTGCTCTGTTTATGTGATGTTTGCTGCTCTGTTTATGTGGTGTTTAAGGTTTGTTTATGTGATGTTTATCGCTCTTGTTTATGGTGTTTACTGCTCTGCTCTATGTGGTGTTTGCTGCTCTGTTTATGTGGTGTTTACTGCTCTGTTTATGGTGTTTACTGCTCTGTTTATGTGGTGTTTGCTGCTCTGTTTATGTGGTGTCGGGTGTTTGCTGCTCTGTTTATGGTGTTTACTGCTCTGTTTATGGTGTGCTTACTGCTCTGTTTGCGGTGTTTAATGCTCTGTTTATGTGGTGTTTGCTGCTCTGTTTATGTGGTGTTTACTGCCTGTTTATGGTGTTTACTGCTCTGTTTATGTGGTGCAAGCTTACTGCTCTGTTTATGGTGTTTACTGCTCTGTTTATGTGGTGTTTACTGCTCTGTTTATGTGGTGTTTACTGCTCTGTTTATGTGGTGTTTACTGCTCTGTTTATGTGGTGTTTACTGCTCTGTTTATGGTGTTTACTGCCTGTTTATATGGTGTTTACTGCTCTGTTTATGTGGTGTTTAATGTTTGTTTATGTAGCGTTTGCTGCTCTGTTTATGGTGTTTGCTGCTCTGTTTATGTGGTGTTTATCACTTGCTTTATGTGGTGTTTATTGCTCTGTTTATGTGGTGTTTACTGCTCTGTTTATGTGGTGTTTACTGCTCTGTTTATGTGGTGTTTGCTGCTCTGTTTATGTGGTGTTTACTGCTCTGTTTATGTGGTGTCACTGTTTGTTTAGTGGTGTTTACTGCTCTTGTTTATGTGGTGTTTGCTGCTCTGTTTATGGTGTTTATCGTTCTTGTTTATGTGGTGTTTACTTTCGTTTATGTGGTGTTTACTGCTCTGTTTATGTGTGTTTACTTCTCTGTTTATGTGGTGTTTTACTGCTCTGTTTGCGTGGTGTTTACTGCTCTGTTTATGTGGTGTTTGCTGCTCTGTTATGTGGTGTTTACTGCTCTGTTTATGTGGTGTTTACTGCTCTGTTTATGGTGTTTACTGCTCTGTTTATGTGGTGTTTGCTGCTCTGTTTATGTGGTGTTTTACTGCTCTTGCTTTTATGTGGTGTTTACTGCTCTTGTTTATGTGGCAGGTTTGCTGCTCTGTTTATGTGTGTTTACTGCTCTGTTTATGTGGTGTTTTACTGCTCTGTTTATGTGGTGTTTACTGCCGTTCTGTTTATGTGGTGTTGTCGCCTGTTTATGTGGTGTTTAATGCCTGTCGGTGTGCTTACTGTTCTGTTTATGGTGTTTACTGCTCTGTTTATGTGGTGTTTGCTGCTCTGTTTATGGTGCTTACTGCTCTGTTTATGTGGTGTTTACTGCTCTGTTTATGTGTGTTTACTGCTCTGTTTATGTGGTGCTTACTGCTCTGTTTGCGTGGTGTTTGCTGCTCTGTTTATGTGGTGTTTACTGCTCTGTTTATGTGGTGTTTACTGCTCTGTTTGCGTGGTGTTTACCGCTCTGTTTATGTGGTGTTTGCTGCTCTGTTTGTTATGTGGTGTTTACTGCTCTGTTTATGGTGTTTACTGCCCTTGCTTGGTGGTGTTTACTGCTCTGTTTATGGTGTTTGCTGCTCTGTTTATGTGGTGTTTACTGCTCTGTTTATGTGGTGTTTACTGCTCTGTTTATGGTGTTTACTGCTCTGTTTATGTGGTGTTTACTGCTCTGTTTATGTGGTGTTTGCTGCTCTGTTTTATGTGGTGTTTACTGCTCATTTATGTGGTGTTTACTGCTCTGTTTATGTGGTGTTTGCTGCTCTGTTTATGTGGTGTTTGCTGCTCTGTTTATGTGGTGTTTACTGCTCTGTTTATGGTGTTTACCGCTCTTTGCTTATGGTGTTATCGCTCTGTTTATGGTGTTTATCGCTCTGTTTATGTGGTGTTTGCTGCTCTGTTTATGTGGTGCTTCTATCGCTCTGTTTATGTGGTGTTTACTGCTCTGTTTATGTGGTGTTTACTGCTCTGTTTATGTGGTGTTTGCTGCTCTGTTTATGTGGTGCTTTCATTGCTCTGTTTATGTGGTGTTTACTTCTCTGCTTGCGTGGTGTTTCATTGCTCTTGTTTATGTGGTGTTTCATTTCTCTGTTTATGTGGTGTTTACTGCTCTTTTTTATGTGGTGTTTGGCTGCTCTGTTTATGTGGTGTTTGCTGCTCTGTTTATGTGGTGTTTGTATTGCTCTGTTTTATGTGGTGTTTACTGCTCTGTTTATGTGGTGTTTACTGCTCTGTTTATGTGGTGTTTATTGCTCTGTTTATGGTGTTTGCTGCCTGTTTATGTGGTGTTTACTGCTCTGTTTATGGTGTTTACTGCTCTGTTTGGCGTGGTGTTTACTGCTCTGTTTATGTGGTGTTTGCTGCTCTGTTTGGCGTGGTGCTTACTGCTCTGTTTATGTGGTAAGCCATCGCTCTGTTTATGTGGTGCTTTCACGCTCTGTTTATGTGGTGTTTGCTGCTCTGTTTATGTGGTGTTTACTGCTCTGTTTATGTGGTGTTTACTGCTCTGTTTATGTGGTGTTTACTGCTCTGTTTATGTGGTGTTTACTGCTCTGTTTATGTGGTGTTTGCTGCTCTGTTTATGTGGTGTTTACTGCTCTGTTTATGTGGTGTTTACTGCTCTGTTTATGTGGTGTTTGCTGCTCTGTTTATGTGGTGTTTGCTGCTCTGTTTATGTGGTGTTTACTGCTCTGTTTATGTGGTGTTTACTGCTCTGTTTATGTGGTGTTTACTGCTCTGTTTATGTGGTGTTTACTGCTCTGTTTATGGTGTTTGCTGCTCTGTTTATGTGGTGTTTACTGCTCTGCTGGCGTGGTGTTTACTGCCTGTTTATGTAAAAGCGACTGCTTGTTTAGTGTGGTGCTTCCTGCCTGTTTATGTGGTGTTTACTGCTCTGTTTATGTGGTGTTTACTGCTCTGCTTTATGTGGTGTGTTTACTGCTCTGTTTATGGTGTTTTACTTGCTTTGCGTGGTGTTACTGCTCTGTTTATGTGGTGTTTACTGCTCGTTTATGTGGTGTTTGTTGCTCTGTTTATGTGGTGCTTACTGCTCTGTTTATGGTGTTTACTGCTCTGTTTATGTGGTGTTTAATGCTCTGTTTATGTGGTGTTTGCTGCTCTGTTTATGTGGTGTTTACTGCTCTGTTTATGTGGTGTTTACTGCTCTGTTTATGTGGTGTTTGCTGCCTCTGTTTATGTGGTGTTTACTGCTCTGTTTATGTGGTGTTTACTGCTCTGTTTATGGTGCTTGTTGCTCTGTTTATGTGGTGTGTTTACTGCTCTGTTTTTTGTGGTGTTTACTGTTTGTTTATGTGGTGTTTTGCTGCTTCTGTTGAGTGTGGTGTTTGCTGCTCTGTTTATGTGGTGTTTACTGCTCTGTTTATGTGGTGCTTACTGCTCTGTTTATGTGGTGTTTGCTGCTCTGTTTATGTGGTGTGTTTACTGCTCTGTTTATGTGGTGTTTACTGCTCTGTTTATGTGGTGTTTGCTGCCTGTTTATGTAGGTGCTTACTGCCTGTTTATGTGGTGTTTACTGCTCTGTTTATGTGTGTTTACTGCTCTGTTTATGTGGTGCTTCTGTTGCTCTGTTTATGTGGTGTTTACTGCTCTGTTTTTGTGGTGTTTACTGCCTTGTTTATGGTGTTGCTGCTCTGTTTATGTGGTGTTTGCTGCCTCTGTTTATGTGTAGTGTTTACTGCTCTGTTTATGTGGTGTTTACTGCTCTGTTTATGTGGTGTTTACTGCTCTGTTTATGGTGTTTGCTGCTCTGTTTATGTGGTGTTTACTGCTCTGTTTATGCAGGCTTACTGCTCTGTTTATGTGGTGTTTACTGCTCTTACCATGTGGTGTTTACTATTTCCTCTGTTTCCTCTTCCCTTCTCCTCCTCTTTCGTCCCTCTCCCTCTTCTCCTCCCTCTCCCTCTCTATCTTCCCCCTTCTCGTCTCTCCTTCTCCTCACTCTTTCCTTACTTCCCCTCTTCTTCTCATTTACATCCCCTATTCATCTCCCCTCAGCTTTTCCTCATTATCTCCTCTCCCCATAATTCCCCTCCCCATTCCCCTCTCACCACTCATCCCCATACCCTTTCCTCCTCGCCCTTTCCTCCCTTTGTCCTCACATCATTCATCCCCACTCCCTCCTCTCCTTCCCCTCACCACCCAACCTCCTCCCTTTCCCTCCCACTTCCCCCTCAACTCCTTCCTCCTCACCACCTCCCGCTCCTCCTCACCACCTCACCCTCCTCATCACCACCTCACCCCTCCTCATCACCCCTCCCTCCTCATCACCACCTCCCCTCCTCACCACCTCCCCTACTCACCACCTCCCCTCCTCATCACCACCTCCCCTCCTCATCACCGCCTCCCCCCTCCTCATCACCACCTCCCCCACTCACCACCTCCCCTCCTCATCACCACCTCCCCACTCCCACCTCCCCCTCCTCATCACCCCCCTCCCCTCCTCACCACCTCCCCTCCTCCATCACCCCCCTCCCCCTCCTCATCACCCTCCCCTCCTCATCACCTCCCCCCTCCTCATCACCACCTCCCCCTCCTCATCACCACCTCCCCTCCTCATCACCACCTCCCCTCCTCATCACCAACTCCCCTCATCACCACCTCCCCCTCCTCATCCCCCTCCCCCTCCTCATCACCACCTCCCCTCCTCATCACCACCTCCCCCCTCCTCATCACCACCTCCCCCCTCCTCATCACCACCTCCCCCTCCTCATCACCACCTCCCCCCCTCCTCATCACCACCTCCCCCTCCTCATACCACCTCCCCCCTCTCATCACCACCTCCCCCCCTCCCATCACCACCTCCCCCCTCCTCATCACCCCCTCCCCTCCTCATCACCACCTCCCCCCTCCCCTCCCCTCCCCCTCCCTCATCACCCCTCCCCTCCTCATCACCCACCTCCCCTCTCATCACCCTCCCCCCCCTCCCCCTCCCCATCACCCTCCCCCTCCTCATCACCACCTCCCCCTCCTCATCACCACCTCCCCTCCTCATCACCACCTCCCCTCCTCATCACCACCTCACCCCTCCTCATCACCACCTCCCCCCCTACTCACCACCTCCCCCTCCTCATCACCACCTCCCCTCCTCATCACCCCCTCCCTCCCACTCACTAACCACTGTATTACTCATATAGTCTCTGTAGTCTTGCCTGTACCTGTATTTATTTTGTATTTCTTCATTATTTTCTTTTATTCACTGTATTACATTTCTTGATTGCTGTGTATGTATGTATGTATGTATGTATGTATGTATGTATGTATGTATGTATGTATGTATTTTCAGCTGGTAACTCAACCCTACAATGAGCACAGTGGCTTTATGGTCTCACCTCGCCTCCACTAACTCGAGGACAAGAGATCGAATTTACATGTTAGTGGCGTAGTGGCTATCAGTTGTCTCTTCAAACGTGGGTATCGGGGTTCGAGTTTAGATGGCGGTTGCGGGGTGGTCTTCACTTAGTTTTTGTAACTTAAGAATCATGGTTCGAATAGGGATCTTGGTGGTGGCGGAGTGGAATACACCTCTCTCTCTTATAACCCCAAGACCAGGGTTCGTGGTTTTGTATATTATTCATATTTAAATTGAAATATATGTCTCAGTTATGTATTAGATTATGTCGAGGAATTTTGTCGTTTTAACTACTATACTACTACTACTACTACTACTACTACTACTAATAATAATAATATATAATAATAATAAAATATAATAATAATAATAATAATAATAATAATAATAATAATAATTACACTTGTTTTGAATAATGTTTTGAGTTGATTTAGTGGACATTTATTCATACTACAGACGACTTAAGAGTAGGACCCGTGTAGTGCTCTAAACTGGTTCCTTGTTAACTGTCTTGTATATATGGACAACAGATATGGGGTATAGGTAACGACGGTGTGTGATTGGCTGAAGCACTAACTAATGAGAAGCGGGAAAACTGCCGTGTGACTTATTTTTTTTCTACCAGTCATTATAAAATATATTAAGATTATGTGCTTATGATAGATGTTATTTAAGTAATTATCTAATTTAAACCCAGAATTAGACGAATAATTAGCCGGTAATAACTTATATTTTTAACAAGATGATAAATTATTTGTGCGCCCGCCAACAGTGAGACTCACCCGGCAGAAAGTTTACCTTCTTGTAAATTTATTTCATACAATACATATTTTCGGTATGGAGATTATCTTAGCGGCCAAAACCCCTTTTCGTCCTTCCACAATGTTTTAATCAACCAATCAGAGCCGCCTTTCATTTCCTTCCTGACTTCAGAAGTTTCCCCAAATTGATTGATGTTGTCTCTGGCGCCATTGTTGCCGTTATGTTGTTATTACTGCGACTTAACAATAGGTCTTTAAACGGGCAACAAGAATATTAAAGTTATTACTACAACGGGACGAATTACCTGACTTAATGCTGAAAATCTATCTGGTTATCTAACTTAAATTTTTTTATATAGAGTAGACAAGAACAGTATTATTATTATTATTATTATTATTATTATTATTATTATTATTATTATTATTATTATTATTATTATTATTATTATTATTATTATTATTATTATTATTATTATTATTATTATTATTATTATTATTGTTATTATTTATTATTATTGTTATTGTTTATTTTTATTATTATTATTATTATTATTATTATTATTATTATTATTATTATTATTATTATTATTATTATTGTTATTATTATTATTATTGTTATTATTATTATTATTATTATTATTATTATTATTATTATTATTATTATTATTATTATTATTATTATTATTATTATTATTATTATTATTATTATTATTATTATTATTATTATTATTATTATTATTATTATTATTATTATTATTATTATTATTATTATTATTATTATTATTAACACACTGACGTACATCAAGGGGTGAATATACACTAATTTCGAGGCAGGTTTTCCACCATGCACGGTATATCAAAGCAGGTACAGTATTATATCGTCCACGTGTAATTATATAACGCTTTGACGGCTTCTGTTGTATCTTGCTGACGTGTGAGTTGTTTAGGATGCAGTCTACAATAATGTATGATGTAGTAGTGAAGTATTTAGTGTTTGGCCTAGAGTAGTTGTATGAGTTTGTGAAGTAAAGGATTTGGACACTTGTTGACTCTTCTACTGGAGAGTTGAATGTGTTACTGTTCCTCCCTCCTCCTCCCTCCTCCTCACCCTCTTCCTCCCTCCCTCACCCTCTTCCTCCTCCCCTCACCCCTCTTCCTCCTCCCCTCACCCTCTTCCTCCCTCCCTCACCCTCTTCCTCCCTCCTCACCCTCTTCCTCCCTCCCTCACCCTCTTCCTCCCTCTCTCACCCCTCTTCCTCCCTCCTCACCCTCTTCCTCCCTCCCCTCCACCCTCTTCCTCCCCTCCCTCACCCTCTTCCTCCCTCCTCCTCTCTCCCTCCCTCACCCTCTTCCTCCCTCCCCTCACCCTCTTCCTCCCTCCCTCACCCTCTTCCTCCCCTCCTCACCCCTCTTCCTCCCTCCCTCCCCTCTTCCTCCCTCCCTCACCCTCTTCCTCCCTCCTCACCCTCTTCCTCCTCCCTCACCCTCTTCCTCCTCCCTCACCCTCTTCCTCCTCCTCACCCTCTTCCTCCTCCCTCACCCTCTTCCTCCTCCTCACCCTCTTCCTCCTCACCCTCTTCCCTCCACCCTCTTTCCCTCCCCTCACCCTCTTCCTCCCCTCCTCACCTCTTCCTCCTCCCTCACCCTCTTCCTCCCTCCCTCACCCTCTTCCTCCCTCCCTCCACCCTCTTCCTCCTCCCTCACCCTCTTCCTCCCTCCCTCACCCCTCTTCCTCCTCCCTCACCTCTTCCCCCTCCCTCACCCTCCCCCTCCCTCCCCTCACCCTCTTCCTCCCTCCTCCCCTCTTCCTCCCCTCCCTCCACCCTCTTCCCCTCCTCACCCTCTTCCTCCCTCCTCACCCTCTTTCCCTCCCTCACCCTCTTCCTCCCCTCCCTCACCCTCTTCCTCCTCCTCACCCTCTTTCCCTCCTCCCCTCTTCTCCCTCCTCACCCTCTTCCTCCCTCCCTCACCTCTTCCTCCCCTCCCTCACCCTCTTCCTCCCTCCCTCACCCTCTTCCTCCCTCCCTCACCCTCTTTCCCCTCCCTCCCCTCTTCCTCCTCCTCCCTCTTCCTCCTCCCCTCACCCTCTTTCCCCTCCTCACCCTCTTTCCCTCCTCACCCTCTTCCTCCCCTCCCCTCCCTCCTTTCCCCTCCCTCACCCTCTTCCTCCCCTCCTCACCCTCTTTCCCCTCCTCACCCTCTTCCTCCCTCCCTCACCCTCTTCCTCCTCCTCCCCTCTTTCCCTCCTCACCCTCTTCCTCCTCCCTCACCCTCTTTCCCTCCTCACCCTCTTCCTCCTCCTCACCCTCTTCCTCCCTCCCTCACCCTCTTCCTCCTCCTCACCCTCTTCCTCCCTCCCTCACCCTCTTCCCTCCTCCCTCACCCTCTTCCTCCTCCCTCACCCTCTTCCTCCTCCCTCACCCTCTTCCTCCCTCCCTCACCCTCTTCCTCCTCCCCTCACCCTCTTTCTCCTCCCTCACCCTCTCTCCCTCACCCTCTTCCTCCTCCTCACCTCTTCCTCCCCTCCCTCACCCTCTTCACTCCTCCCTCTCCTTCCTCCTCACCTCTTCTCCTCACCCTCTTCCTCCTCCTCACCTCTTCCTCCCCTCCCCTCACCCTCTTTCTCCTCCCTACCTCTTCCTCCCCTCCTCACCCTCTTTCCCTCCTCACCTCTTCCTCCCTCCCTCCCCTCTTCCTCCCTCCCTCCCCTCTTCCTCCTCCTCCCCCTCTTCCTCCTCCCTCACCCTCTTCCTCCCTCCCTCCCCCTCTTCCCCTCCCTCACCCTCTTCTTCCTTCCCCTCACCTCCCTCCTCACCTTACCCTCCCTCACCTTCTTCTCCCTCCTTTCTCCCTCACTTCTCCTTCCCTCCTCCTACCTTTCCTTTATCTTCCCTCACCCTCTTCTCTTCCTCCACCTCCTTCCCCTTCCTTCCTCCCTCCTTCCTTCATCATCCCTCCATCTTCCCTCACTTCCTTCCCTTCCCCTTCTCCCCTCACTCCCTCTCCCCTCCTTCCTCTCCCCTCCACCCCCTCTCTCTCACCTTCTCCTTCCCTTCCTCCTCTCCCTCCTCCTTCTCTCTAACCTTCTCCCTCCTTCCCTTCCTCTCCCTCCCTCCTCCTCTCTCTCTCACCTTCTCCCCTCCCTCCCTCCCTCCTCTCCTCCTTCCTCCTCTCCCTCACCCCCTCTCTCTCACCCTTCCCTCCCCTCCTTCCTCTCCCTCCTTCCTCCTCTCCTCACCCCTCTCTCACCCCTCTCCCTCCTTCCTCCTCTCCCTCACCCCCTCTCTCTCACCCTCTCCCTCCTTCCTCCTCTCCCCTCACCCCCTCTCTCTCACCCCTATCCCTCCTCCTTCCTCTCCCTCCTTCCTCCTCTCCCTCACCCCTCTCTCCTCCCACCCTCTCCCTCCCCTTCCTCCTCCCCTCCCACCCCTCTCTCACCTTCTCCCTCCCTCTCCCTCACCTCCTCCCCGACGTGTGTAAAGAAGATGATAAACAAGATAATATCCTCGGTAAGTGTTCGGTTGTTTACTAGTGAAACAAGAACGTGTAAATATATCTCCTGGTGATGCCTTCCTCCGCCTGTTGTGGTTCTCTTATTCTTCTCTTTTTGTCTGTCTCTCTCTTTGTCTGTCTGTTTATCTCTCTGTGTTTTTTGTCTGTATGTCTGTTTTGTTTTGTTCCTGTCTATTTGTTCCTCTCTCTCTCTCTCTCTCTCTCTCTCTCTCTCTCTCTCTCTCTCTCTCTCTCTCTCTCTCTCTCTCTCTCTCTCTCTCTCTCTCTCTCATGACGTTTCTTGTTAGGCCAAACTTCCATAAATGTGTCACTTGGTGGGGAGATTGACCTACCCTCCTCCTTCCTCTACTCCCCTACACGTGTTATCTCCCCTTACTCTACCTTCCTACTATCCCTTCCGCTAATCTCCCTCCTCATTTCCCTCCCCTTTATAATATTTCCCCTTCCCTTCTTCTCCCTTTCTCTTCCCATCCACTCCTTTCTGTTTCTTCTCTTCCCTCCTTGTCTACCTTCCTCCTCACCCATCCACCTGGTAGTGAAGAATTAGTCCCCGTCCCCCTCACCCCACCCCCTCCACTCACCCTCACCCCCCCTTCACCCACCCTTACCCACCTCACCCACCACTCCTCACCCACCCTCACCCCTCACCCCACCTCCCACCACTACACCTGTTGTTATTACGCTCATAAGGCCTTTAATGGCAGGTAATGACAACTAAACTATGCCAATTTTCCCCGGACTTGTTACCGTTATTGGGATTGTTGTAGTTCCTAGGACAAGCTAGATTAAACCCGACTCGCGTCCTGAGAAATATGAAATGATATGTTTTAATAAGGGTGCTTGTTTTGTTTTCCTTTGGGTTTCGTGATTGTGTGTTGTGTGAGAGTTGTGAGTTGTGTTTGTGAGAGTTGTTGGATTGTTGTGTGAGAGTTGTGAGTTGTGTTGTGTGAGTTGTGAGTTGTGTTGTGGGAGAGTTGTAGGTTATGTTGTGTAGAGTTGTAGGTTGTGTTGTGTGAGAGTTGTGAGTTGTATTTGTGGGAGAGTTGTGAGTTGTTGTGAGAGTTGTGAGTTGTGTTGTGTGAGAGTTGAGTTGTGTTGTGTGAGAGTTGTGAGTTGTGTTGTGGGAGAGTTGTGAGTGTGTTGTGGGAGAGTTGTGAAGGTTAATGTTGTGTGAGGTTGTGTGTTATGTGAGAGTTGTGAGTTGTGTTGTGGGAGAGTTGTAGTGTTGTGGGAGAGTTGTCAGGTGTTGTGTAGAGTTGTTGGTATGTTGTGTGAGTTGTTAGTTGTGTTGTGAGAGTTGTTAGTTGTGTTGTGTGAGAGTTGTGGGTTGTGTTGTGGGAGAGTTGTGAGTTGTGTTGTGGGAAGTTGTGAGTTGTGTTGTGTGAGGTTGTGAGTTGTGTTGTTGTGGGAGGTTGTGGGTTGTGTTGTGTGAGAGTTGTTAGTTGTGTTGTGAGAGAGTTGTTAGTTGTGTTGTGAGAGTTGTGAGTTGTGTTGTGAGGTTGTGAGTTGTGTTGTGGGAAGTTGTGTGTTGTGTGAGAGTTGTTATTTGTGTTGTGTGAGGTTGTGAGTTGTGTGAGAGTTGTGAGTTGTGTTTGAGAGTTGTGGGTTGTGTTGTGTGAGAGTTGTGAGTTGTGTTGTGTGAGAGTTGTGAGTTGTGTTGTGTGTGAGAGTTGTGAGTTGTGTTGTGTGAGAGTTGTGAGTTGTGTTGTGTGAGAGTTGTTGGTTGTGTTGGCGAGAGTTGTGAGTTGTGTTGTGTGAGAGTTGTGAGTTGTATTGTGTGGAGAGTTGTGAGTTGTGTTGTGTAGAGTTGTGGTTGTGTTGTGTGAGGAGTTGTGAGTTGTGTTGTGTGAGTTGAGTTGTGTTGTGTGAGAGTTGAGTTGTTGTGTAGAGTTGTGAGTTGTTTTGTGTGAGGTTGTTAGTTGTGTTGTGTGGAGAGTTGTGGTTGTGTTGTGTGAGAGTTGTGGGTTGTGTTGTGTGAGGTTGTTGGTTGTGTTGTGGGAGAGTTGTTAGTTGTGTTGTGTGAGAGTTGTTAGTTGTGTTGTGTGAGAGTTGTGAGTTGTGTTGTGTGAGAGTTGTTGGATTGTGTTTGAGTTGTGGGTTGTGTTGTGTGAGAGTTGTTAGTTGTGTTGTGTGAGAGTTGTGGTTGTGTTGTGTGAGGGTGAGTTGTGTTGTGGGAGAGTTGTGTGTTATGTGAGAGTTGATTTGTGTTGTGTGAGAGTTGTTAGTTGTGTTGGTGGAGAGTTGTGTGTTGTGTGAGCTGTGTGAGGTTGTGGGGAGAGCAGAGTTAGGTTATGAGAGAGCTGTTAGTTGTGTTGTGTGAGACGAGTGAGCTAGGAGAGTTGTTAGTCAGGTTGTGTGAGAGTTGTGTGCTGTGTTGTGGAGCTGTTATTGCAAGCTAGTGAGAGCTGTGAGTTGTGCTGTGGAGAGTGAGAGCTAGCGAGGAGAGAGTTGTGGAGTTGTAAGTGAGAGATAGCTGGTTGTGGCAGAGAGTTAAGTTGGGAGAGGAGATTGTGTGTGTGAGAGTTGTGATTGTGTTGTGTGGAGAGAGTTGTGAGTTGTGTTGTGAGAGAGTTGTTAGTAGTGCTGGAGAGCTGTTAGCTAGGTTGGAGAGTTGTGAGTAAGCTGTGAGAGTTGTGAGTTGTGTTGTGGGAGAGTTGTTAGTTTGTTGCTGAGAGTTGAAGGTGTGTGTGAGAGTTAGGATTAGTGGTGTGAGAGTTGTGAGTTGTGTTGTGAGAGAGTTGTTAG